>NC_039243.1:3933378-4090878 GCF_003368295.1 Carassius auratus
AGATAACGGTCACTGCGAAGGTGCAGTGAAGGGCAGATAACGTCACTGCGAAGGTGCAGTGAAGGGCAGATAAGGTCACTGCGAAGGTGCAGTGAAGGGCAGATAACGGTCACTGCGAAGGTGCAGTGAAGGGCAGATAACGTTCACTGCGAAGGTGCAGTGAAGGGTAACGTCGAAGGTGCAGTGAAGGGCAGATAACGTTCACTGCGAAGGTGCAGTGAAGTGAAAGGGCAGATAACGTTCACTTGCGAAGGTGCAGTGAAGGGTAGATAACGTTCACTGCGAAGGTGCAGTGAAGGGCAGATAACGGTCACTGCGAAGGTGCAGTGAAGGGCAGATAACGGTCACTGCGAAGGTGCACTGAAGGGTAGATAACTGTAACTGAAGTAGTATTGACAAAGGCACTAACATAAAGAGAACAACTCTAGATTTTAGACATGGCCCTTGCATTGTAAAGTTGCTACATAGCCACTTCATCTACTTAGCACCATGTTTTACTCTTCCACTGAAAATCAAAAAGAAAACCTTTGCAGAACTCATTGTATCATATAGTTTGGAGCTCTGCCTGGCAGCTGTGACAGTAGTTTCCCTTCAGGTACTCCACAACAAAGTCACCTTTGAATAGGACGTTCAGTGGGCAAAAAAACCCTGGGGCCTGTTCTTCGTACGTAGCTAACTCAGTTAGCTGGATTTGATTGTTGACGATTTGGCGTGATCTTGGATCGTTTGGGTTTCTTCGAAGCTCATTCCGGAGCTGCTGTCATAGCAACAGGTCCGTTAGCTTAAACCTGCTCGGGAGCAGCTTATTTCATGTAAACAGGATTAGAATCGCTTCTTTTCAACCAGAACTGATACTCAAAATATGTCTGCTAGCACCCGCTAGTTTATTACAAGAGTATCGTAACTGATCCAGGGACAATAATTAAAAAATAATAATCATTAAAAAAAATTTTTTTTAAATAATATAAAAATGCTGTGTAGTACATAACAGCCTGCTATAGACACAGCCAGTTTTACTCACTGAAATATTTGTCAAAGTTTATTCTTACAACCATGCTATACAGATAATAGAGTCGTGCATTATTTTGAGTGATGACTGCTATTATTCGAAGTGGCTTGATGGAAGCGCAGGGAGATGCAGATAACATGAGATTGAACCCTTAAGAAAACTTTCATTAATGCTGTCCACGTAACAAATCTGGTCCCTAATATGAAATTAATAGTTAATTTCTACATTGAAATAAAATGTAAAGACTAACAACTATTTTAAAATTGCGAATCTAAATAACTGGGAATCATGAAAAAAAATTCTAATAAAATAAAAACATGTATCAATTATCTGTTTTTATATATCTATTATAACATTTATGTAGCTTTTGTTTGCTTGTCTGTTTCCTTATAAAAGTCCAGAAATTTGTCCAAGTTTTTCGTCAGTTGTCGTTTTTAAATTATATAGACGTCATTTACATTGCCGTCTTGGCCACCAGCCAATCGCTGCACTGCTGATCATGGTTTCGAGGTATCGATACATATCCCCTTTTAAGACAACACATGAACGTGCAATTATCTCAGATAACTCAATCCAGCGATACTAATCATACACAACAGGTGTGTTCGAAGAACCCAATTAGCCGGATCATGAATTAGCACGATGATATCATCTTGGATGTGTCATTTTGATCTCGGATGTAATAAGCGACGTATGAAGAACGGGCCCCTGGTAGCTCAGTGGTAGAGTGCATGCTTTGGGTGTACGACTTCCTGGGTTCAAATCCCAGCGGCTCCCCAGGTCGCCGTTGCAAAGGAAATATTGTTCTCAATCGGCCTACCTGGTTAAATAAAAGGGTCTGTTTTTACAGGGAATAATCCCTGTCAAACCCTTAGATTACTGCAATCAGGCTGGGCACAGAAGCAAAAGTGCTTAAAGCACTGTGCTGAAGGACAAAATGGTTTATCAAATGTCTAAAAGCTGTTGAAATTGTCAGTTCTAATATCCCTGTGTACTAGCAACCACCATTGTGCAGTGTGCTCTTGAGCAAGAGACTTGATCACTGAAGGCATTTTACTGATTCCAGCTAAATCATATTAAGGAGTTTAACATTTACCTTTAAAATTATTGATAAAACGCTGGAGACATGGTTTATCAATCCCCGCTTGGATATGGTACTCCGCATCCTGGATTGGTCCAAGTTCTTCTCTCCATGAGTGAAAACCTAAGTAGCAAGAGACATAAGTTTAAATGCAGTAAATAACCCATTGCCCAATTGTATGACAAAGTAGTTAGTTCTTAGCCTGTCAGATATAACACAATAATAGTCTTTATATGGTATAATTGGGATTGTGTTGCCTACATTGTAGTCAAGCGTTTTCTTAAACTACCAGTGAAAATCAATGATTTCAAGCATTTAAAGATGTTTGAAGTTGTTCTACGACATAAAACACCTATACAGTAGGTCCATTATAATGTTTAAATAATTTAAATGAACATTCAGTTATTTAAAAATGGTCTAATTAGTTTTACTACGGATAATTAATGTAACCTTACGTTACCTAAGTTACCCCTGATGGCAGCTTTTCTCCCCGCCATACAACCTAACCACGCTGTAGTGCGGAAGTGCTATGACAACTGATCCTATACTTACTCTATTTAACTTGCTAATTGTCATAGTAGTCCATCCTAACATACAAGCTAACTACTGTAGTGTGCATATCATAAAAAACATACATTTATCGATTATCAATCCACATTTGTGATTAAATTATACAACACACCCAAAAATAAATAAATAAATAAATAAATAAAATGTATGGCATGCATTAAGCTTCAATCGTGCCTAGCTAATAAGTCGGTTAGCTTGGTAGTGGTAGTTAGCTAAATAGTTTACATTTACATTGCACATGTATAGGCGCGTTAGCAAACTAACGTTATCTAACATTATACTGACTAAACCCGACTCGACAGAAAACTGCAAAGTTAAAATTATCGCTAGCAAGGCCTGCTTTGTTATTAACATTCTCCATAATATATGGTAGTGGCATTTGTTATGATGTTAACACACGAATTACATTTGAAATAAAAGTGTTTAGCTTACCTTGGAGAACGAACACGCTGATTGATGCTGCGTTTGCAGCTCCTGCTCGTCCAGTGAGTGAGTCACGAGATGCAATCATTAGCTCCAGACGCGCGCGCGGGTATAGGTGTGGGGGAGGGGTTGACCATGTGGGGACCCGGATAGTCTTAACCAGGACATACACCGGTCTCGAGTGTGTGTGTGTGTGAAGATGGAAAAACCCACAACAATCAACCAACATACGCTTTTGATATTGGTTCATTTATGTACCCTCCTTTATCCAACCGAAATGTAGGTCTCTACAGTTAAGCTCTGTATTATAAATAAAAAAGACAAAACTATTTTGTCATGTTGATTAAAGAAACAATCACGTTAGTAAAATAAACTCCTGCCTGGCAATTCAAGTGTGAGGCAAGGGTTTTAAAGGAGGAACTGTAGGATGGAACACATTCGATTACAGATAAAATGAAAGTTATTTTAAATTAATAACTGGAAAGAATATAGTTTTGCTTTAGAGTGGGCACCAGATGAAGTATCATATGGGATTGTTTGCAGTCATTTGAACTCAGTCTTGCAACTCCAAAACAGTGTCAACATGGCACTTTTAAAATAAGTGTTCCCCTCATTTATCTACAGTGAGGAGGAAAAGCATTTGATACACTGGGGATTGTGCAGGTTCCCACTTACAAACCACGTAAGAGCCTGTCATTTTTATCTTAGGTATACTCTTCTACTATAATGACAGAATCTTAAATAACAATCCAGAAAATCACATTGTATATTTTAAAAATATATATTTTTGCAGTTTATTGTTTATGACATAAGCATTTGATCACCTATCAACCAGTAAGAATTCCAGCTCTCACAGGAAGCCCTCCTTTTCTCCACTTTTTATTAACTGCACCTGTTTGAACTCCTTACCTGTATAAAAGACACTTGTCCACATACTCATTCATGGGAGAAGGTCATGTGGTCTGATGAGATGAAATAGAGCTTTTTGGTCTAAACTCTACTTGTTGTGTTTGGAGGAAGACTAAGGATGAGTGCAACCTCAAGAACACCATCCAAACTGTGAAGCATGGAGCTGGAAACATCATTCTTTATGGATGCTTTTCTGCAAAAGGGACAGGACGACTGCAGCGTATTGAGGGGAGGATGGATGGGGCCTCACACACAAAAGTGTCACTGCAGGAAGAAACCCCAAATTACACAAACATATAATTATAAAACATAGTTATATACCAGGGGTCTCCATCCTCCAACCAACCTTTTTGTGTGCGAGGGCTACCTCAAGGGATAAAATAATAGAAGGGATTTGTGTTTGTCATACTCAAATTTTATTATACATATAACATGGTGGTACTTTTTTACAAAATAATAAAATATCTTGATATTCTGGTTCAGACTTACAAGTGTTGAAAAAGAAATCAACAATTCCTGAAAAATTATGAAAATATTTATAGATTTTTTTTTGTTGTTGTTGATTTTCTACAAACCTATTATGTATGCGTTATCAAAAACAGTAGCCCAAACATTTAGTATAAATATAAATGCAAAAATAAATAAATAAACTGTCATAACTTCTTAAAAAACATTAGCATACTGCATTACATTTAATACATAGCCTATATAGCCGTTCTTTTTTTTTATTACTTTCTGGACTCGGACTCGGCCTTTGGGAGCTCGGACTTGAGTCCAGCTTGGCCCCTTTTGGACTCGAACTTGGACTTGATGTTTGTGGACTTGGTCTTGACTCGTGCTTGACAATACCACTGCTGATGACACTCAACTCTTCCTCTCAATCCATCCTGATGATCCGACGGTAGCTATTCGCATCTCAGCTTGTCTAACTGACATTTCTTCCTGGATGATGGACCATCACCTTCAACTCAACCTTGCCAAGACAGAACTGCTTGTGATTCCAGCAAACCCATCCTTTCATCACAATTTCACCATTAAGTTAGGCACATCAACCATAACTCCTTCAAAAACAGCCAGAAGTCTTGGAGTTATGATTGATGATCAGCTGACTTTCTCAGGCCACATTGCTAAAACTGTCCGGTCCTGCAGATTTGCTTTATTCAACATCAAGAAGATCAAGTCCTTTCTTTGGGAACATGCTGCACAACTCCTTGTTCAAGCTCTTGTTCTGTGGCTGGACTATTGCAATGCCCTCTTGGCAGGTCTTCCAGCCAATTCTATCAAACCTTTACAATTAATTCAGAACGCGGCAGCAAGATTAATTTTTAATGAGCCAAAAAGAATACACGTCACACCTCTGTTTATCGATTTGCACTGGCTTCCAATAGCTGCTCGCATAAAATTCAAGGCATTGATGTTTGCCTACAAAACTATCACTGGCTCTGCAGCCATTTACCTAAATTTGTTACTTCAGACTCATGTGCCTCTAGAAGCTTGTGTTCTGCAAGTGAATGTCGCTTGATTGTTCATCCCAAAGAAGCACAAAGTCACTTTTACAGACTTTTAAATTAAATGTTCCCTCCTGGTGGAATGACCTGCCCAGCTCAATCCGGACAGCTGAGTCCTTAGCCATCTTCAAGAATCGGCTTAAAACACATCTCTTCCATCTTTATTTGACCCTCTAACTTTAACACTCACTATTCTAATTCTATTCTTTAAAAAATCTAACTACCTTTCTAATCTTTTTGTATTCTATTTTCTTTTCATTTATTATGCAATTGTATATGTATGTGTGTGTGTATGTGTAAAGACCTCTAACTAGCTTGCTCTATTCTTTCATTTTTTTATTCTATCTGTTTTCTTTTTATTTATTATATTAGTTAAAAACCCATCCTACGTGTACTGTATTAACCTAACTGAGACTTGTTATAGCACTTATATATCATTGCTCTTTTTGTTGTTTTTGATTGCTTCCACTGTCCTCATCTGTAAATCGCTTTGGATAAAAGCGTCTGCTAAATGAATAAATGTAATGTAAATGTAATATAGGCCTACATGACTATATTAATATAACAGCATTTTCAATATGAACTTATACAGGTACATTTCTGCCAAAAAATGTTTGTTTTACTACAGTTAATTCATAAGTTGTGGAGTGAAATGTCTTCTGACTGGTTTGTTCTTGGAACAATGTTTCGCCTGTTTTTTTACGTCAATATGTTGAGAATATCAAACTTGAATCACATAGTCATCTGTGGGTTTTTAAGAGAAATAGAGAATTCTGCGCTAAATTGAGCTGCTTCTCAGTGGATCCTCCAAGGGGGCCCCCAACAGAACAGGAAAATCCCATTCATTTTCTCCCTAGGATATTTATTTTCAGACATAATGTCTAAAGTGGTCTCCAACACGTTGCTCGTGGCCTGATTGGAGGTAGCTCGCCAAGGGCCATTCACATATGGCGTCTTTTGCGCTCAAGTTCAAAATATTTAAGCGACCCACTCATTTTTTCCAGGTGCAACGAGTCAATATGAAGGATGGGGGTGCACCCAAACCACAGGTGTTTTTTTCTTCTCCGTAAATAAATCTTCCAGCAGAGCTACAGCAAACGTTTATCGGTAGTGGAAATCCATTAGCTAGGCTATTAAAACTTCTAGCAACGTAGCAACATAGCAACGACAGACGCCACGGGAAAATCGGACCGAATTTTACAGTTTTTTTTTATTCACTTTGGTACTATTTTCACAAGCAAGGTGTACATTTTCACAACTCATATTACTAATATCACGACAGATCATCAAAATCTCCATGTGCGCAGCTATCTCTGAAGACGGTGTTGTAGGACGTAGGCCATTACTTGGCTCCTATAATGCTGCACATCTTATTGAGTTCCTCAATGAAATTGAACCAGCCTGTCAAGGTATAAAGGGGTCACCTATGTAACTGTGTGGGACAATGTCAGGTTCCACCACGCAGAGGTAGTTCAAGCATGGTTTCAGGCCCATCCCCGATTCATGACCCTTTACCTGTCTCCATATTCTCCCTTCCTCAACCCTATTGAGGAATTTTTTTCAGTATGGAGGTGGAAGGTCTATGATCGCCAACCCCTTGAGCGTGCTACCCTCCTTCAGGCCATGGATGATGCATGTGATGACATCAGTGTAGACCAATGTCAAGCATGCTCGCCAAAAGGCTTTTTCCAAGGTGCTTGAACAATGATAACATTCATTGTGATGTGGATGAGAATCTATGGCCAAATGCTCAAGACAGGCGTGATCCAAATTAATGTAATGTGTGCACTAAATGTTATGTTTTCTTCTCCTTTAGTTAAATTTCATTATAGAAAATATACCTATGTTACAATTATATCAGAAAAATAAAAACTAATTTGCCCAAATTATTGTAGAGGATGTCTTCATTGATCCTTCACTTGATTACACATTGGATGGATATTTTGGAAATTATAGATTATGTAAATGTTGGGTAATGTACTAAATATATTGGCATATAAAAGTGTATTGCCTAATGTGAAAACTGTGTAATCTGTCTTTTACAGTACTGTAGCATATTAATTTCAGCACTTCTAAGGCCGATTTGAAACCAGTATCTTGCATTGTTTGCTGTTGGATGAACTGAATGTTAAAAGTACTAAACTGAAAGAAGATCATACTGTTGTGTTTCAGTGATTAAACCAAATGTTCTCATTACATATTACAATAATCTTGTGTTTGAAACAATGATTATATGGAATGAAAACATGTGCAACTGAATGAAAGCATGAGATCAGGTTTTGAAAGAATGACTAGCTGTGTTTCAAGTGTGATCAGTTTGGATTTTTGTACTAAGAGTTTTGAAAATGTACACCTTATTTGTGAAAATAGTACCAAAGCGAATGAAAAAAAAACTGTACTATTAATAATAAAAGATAAGCTATTGTGTATTGTAAATGTCAGTATTTTGTCTTTTTTGAATCATTCTTTTTATAAGAATGATTTAAAGACTGAAATATGCGAGGTTTATCTTTTTATAAAAACGTTTTTGTCAAAACTTTATTTGAACTTGTACATGTTAGTAGATAACATGTTGTAAGACACTTCATTCAAATTTGGCCATCATTTTAATGATACTATTTTAATGTTTATGCAAACAAAAAGTGCATATTGATGGTAAGTTTATTTGTTATTTGCTGGCTTTCGACATAAAACTTGGTGAATTGATTTTATTGTGTAGTATTAGTACTTTTTGAACAGGATTATGTGATAACAATGCTCATTTTGGTCACTATAATCATGAAAATACAGTTATGATGTACTATAAAATCAACAATAATTATGTGTTTTTACAGTATAATAATTTTTTTATATGTCAATTAAAGGTGACATATAGCCTTACAATAACTCGTTTAGGTCTAAAACAGTTGGCATAGTTGTTAATATGAGAGTTATGAGACATTATTTATGTTAGTTATTATTTTTTTTTTATAGATTTAATTTTTGCATATAGCTCTCGCCACTTTCATTTTTAAAAAGTAGCTAAAAAAGTTTGGAGACCCCTAAACCATCCAAGTTAGATTGACCATGAGCTACGAGGCTGAGAAACGAAAGTTTCTGCTCCCATAAAAGCCACAAAGTATAAAAATCAACCTTGTTATTTGCGATCTTCTGGAGAAATACTACACTACCCATAATTCTAAGCAAAATAACTTGAGTCGCGCCGCGGTTACCATGGTGACGTATACCGGCCCCGCGAACGGTGATCTGAAGTAAATAAATACCGGTAGTTTATATGTTTATACTGTGCCTTTTTTCCGTAAGTTTAAACGGACGGACGTTCTGGACTTTTCCAGAACGCACAGATTGTCAGTCCGTCCCTGTTGACATCAAACGATAGTTTGGACATTATCTTCGCCGACAACATGTCTAAGGTAGGATAACAATAATTACATAATATACGTTGTTTCATAGCTTTATCATTACTTTGTATTGGGCGCTATACAAATGGGTGGGGTTACTGCGTTGCGTGGACAGGCTGTACCTACTGTAATCACGTGTGCTATCTTGTTAGCTAGCCTAAAGCTATCAGCAACGAGATCTACTAACATGATACTAACATAACATGAATTACAACATGGGTTTCTGATTTCATGACTAGTAATTGACTATGTTTAGCAGGTGTTTGTTTTTCAACGTTTTGGTAAAACAGTTTGATATTTTATGGCTGCTTGTAGAACAAGATCTAAACATCCTACTAGGCTATAACATACAAAGTGTCTGAAAATTATATTAATTTTTATAGTCGAAGCGTACGATAGTCTATATTCATCATACTTTATTAATTTACTAGAATACATGGTTGATATCCATCAAAAGCTGAGCAGTTAACTTGAGATAACTTCCTTGTGTCCAAGATATGTAGCATTTATTGATATGTAATATCTGGCAATTATTTATTATGCACAATGCTGTACCAGGACCGAGCCATAGGGGGAAACACGTCTTCTTAGTTTCCCGCCATACATGTAAATATGAGGCGGAGATTTATTAAATATGCACACTGCAGTACCAAGACCCGGCTCAGGGGGCAAATCCGAACACACACCCTCACACTCCAACACTGGTAAAACCACCTTCTGGGGTCACAAGTAAGGAGCTAAGAAATTTGCACAGGCTATATTAGCATGCTATTTCCTATCAGTTCCAATGGGCATCCTTATGGGGACACAGATTTTGTCCCCAGTTGGTCATCGTGTCCCCACATGGAAGGTAAAAAAACACATCCATGTCCCCAAGAGGTAGCAAAAACACACCCACACACACAGAGACATCATCTACAGACACACACACACACACACAGACAGATCAACTACAGACACACACAGATCATCTACACACACACACACACACAGTCAGATCATCTACAGACACACACAGACACAGAGACATCATCTACACACACACACAGACAGTCAGATCATCTACAGAAACACACAGATCATCTGCAGACACACACACACACACACACACACACACAGTCAGATCATCTACAGACACACACAGATCATCTACACACACACACACACACACACAGTCAGATCATCTACAGAACACACACACACACACACACACACACACAGACATCATCTACAGACACACACACACACACACACAGAGACATCATCTACAGACACACACACACACACACACACACACAGACACATCATCTACAGACACACAAACACAGAGACATCATCTACAGACACACACACACACACAGAGACATCATCTACAGACACACACACACACACACACAAAGACATCTACAGACACACACACACACACACACACACACACACACACACACACACACACAGAGACATAATCTACAGACACACACACACACACACACACACACACACACACAGAGACATCATCTACAGACACACACACACAGAAACATCATCTACACACACACACACAGAGACATCATCTACAGACACACACACACACATACACACAGAGACATCATCTACAGACACACACACACACACACACACACACACACACACACACACATAGACATAATCTACAGACACACACACAGACACAGATCATCTACAGACACAAACACACACACAGAGACATCATCTACAGACACACACACACACACACAGAGACATCATCTACAGACACACACACAGAGACATCATCTACAGACACACACACACACACACAAACATCATCTACAGACACACACACACACACACACACACACACACACACAGACATCATCGACAGACACACACACACAGACATCATCTACAGACACACACACACAGACAGATCATCTACAGATACACACACACACACACACACACACACACACAGAGACATCATCTACAGACACACACACACAGAAACATCATCTACAGACACACACACACACACACACACACAGACATCATCTACAGACACACACACAGAGACAGATCATCTACAGACACACACACACAGAGACATCATCTACAGACACACACACACACACACACAGACATAATCTACAGACACACACACACACACACACACACACACACACAGAGACATCATCTACAGACACACACACACACACAGACACATCATCTACAGACACACACACACAGAGACATTATCTACAGACACACACACACACACACACACACACACACACACACACAGACAGACATCAACTACAGACATACACAGATCATCTACAGACACACACACAGAGACAGATCATCTACAGACACACACACACACACATGATCTCTTCTATGTTCTTAATACCTCAGTATCTGCAGACACACACACACACACACACACACACACACACACACACACACACTTCTATGTTCTTAATACCTCAGTATCTGCAGCTGACAGTTTGGACTCTTCAGTCCATCAGAAATAAACTTTACACCAGAGTCCTGCAGGTCATTGTTCCTCAGATCCAGCTCTCTCAGGACACAGTTTGAGGATTGTAGAGCTGAAGACAATCTCTCACAACACTGAGCAGTGAGATTACAGCCAGCAAGACTGAAAGAGACAAGAACACACACACAGTCAGATCATCTACACACACACACACACACACACACACACACACACACTCACAAACACACACACACGCACACACACACATGATCTCTTCTATGTTCTTAATACCTCAGTATCTGCACACACACACACACACACACACACACACACACACACACACACACTGTGATCAGTTGTCTGTAAATGATCTCTTCTATGTTCTTAATACCTCAGTATCTGCAGACACACACACACACACACACACACACACACACTTCTATGTTCTTAATACCTCAGTATCTGCAGACACACACACACACACACACACACACACACACACACACACACTTCTATGTTCTTAATACCTCAGTATCTGCAGACACACACACACACACACACACACACACACACACACACACTTCTATGTTCTTAATACCTCAGTATCTGCAGACACACACACACACACACACACACACACACACACACACACACACTTCTATGTTCTTAATACCTCAGTATCTGCACACACACACACACACACACACACACACTTCTATGTTCTTAATACCTCAGTATCTGCACACACACACACACACACACACACACACACACACACACACACACACACACTTCTATGTTCTTAATACCTCAGTATCTGCACACACACACACACACACACACACACACACACACACACTTCTATGTTCTTAATACCTCAGTATCTGCACACACACACACACACACACACACACACACACACACTTCTATGTTCTTAATACCTCAGTATCTGCAGCTGACAGTTTGGACTCTTCAGTCCATCAGAAATAAACTTTACACCAGAGTCCTGCAGGTCATTGTTCCTCAGATCCAGCTCTCTCAGGACACAGTTTGAGGATTGTAGAGCTGAAGACACAATTTCACAATGCTGTTCTGAGAGACCACAGACAGAAAATCTAGAAGAGATGAAATACGATTTAAGAAATAACAAAACAATAAAGACATTTACAGAGTGTTGCCAGTTTTCTGTCCTCAGGGAACGGAGGATGACATAATCTGAACACTGAATCACAATATGATGTTTTATAATCTTTCAGATTGATTCATATCTGAGATCAGATGAGCGCCTGACTGTTTATACAACTCATGAATATTTAATATTCTGCTAAATGTCGCAATATTTTCTGGAGGTATAAAAATAAATGTTTTGAGAGACTCTCCAGACAATTGAACAGTATATATATATTTTTTTTCCTGTATTAAATCCTTCCTGCTGTATTGTTAATGTGATCAATATTTGTAGTTTCTCTTTATTTGCTGCTTCAGCTGCATTAGTTTGAGTCAGTGGTGTTCACAGGAATAATAACTTGCTTTGCTTTATTAACTTTATTAACTTTAATCAAGGTCACAGTCATTCAAGATCAAACGAGACGTGTTGAATAAATGCTTGATATGTAGTTTAACTTCACAGTAAAAGACAGAGATGAATTCACTGAGTCACGTATGTGGAAATCAAATCCTTTAACATTAGCTTCATGAAATAAAAGAGTCCTGAATGAGAGCATGATGGAATAAAACAGATGAATTTAATTCTCTGTCAGCTGCTGAAGCTCTTTTAAATGATTGATTAAACATCCCAAAATTATATTAACATTTACTATTTATTTGACTATTAATCATCATCTATGAACTTACAGCTCTGTGGAAATTAATTTATTATCTCTGTGAGTGACTGCATTCATGTTTAAAGTATAGGTTTTGCATTAGTGCACAGAAATTAAGAGCAAAATACAGATTATTTCACACAATAAACGTGTTTAAAATCATGGGTTGTAATGAGGACACTGATGAGATGTGTGTCCTTTACTGCAGATTCACTATTCACTATAAAAGACTAAAAATAGCTCTTTCAGAAAGTATTTCATAATGACCTATTCTAGATCATGACAAAAACATTAATAATTCTGATAACCTGACTCTGAACGGGACTCTAATGTAATGCGTTCGCTGTTTTGTTTGTACAGTTACTACAGTGAACTAGTTTTTGTTGGTTTCTATTCATTTCAAAGCAAACAATCATGCGATCATCTCCACTAAATCTATAGTATATAATCTACACATCATCTATAGTACAATACAGACACAAGCAGCAGTCATCAGGTCCAAGCAGCAATGATTAGAGATCTGACTCAAATCAACCTCATGATGTGTTTTTACAGGAAAGTCCTGCTTGAATCTTCACTGAAAGTTTGATGACAACATCAGTCAAGGTGTTTCAGAACAGCAGAATTCACACAAATCTCTGCATTAATTGAAGAAATGAACAGATAAATGAGTAAATGAGAAGAAGGAGCAGGTTTGTTGTGGATCTGAAGCCGTGTCTCTGACATTGTTGAGCAGCGCTCGAGCACTAGACTACTGATGAACTTTTCCTGAAACACACAGAAGAATCTTCTCCAGCAGCGTGTTCACGAGAGAGAAGCTCTTCATTCCTCTCCTTCACAATCATAAAGATCATCAGTGGTGTCCTGCACATCATTGTTTTGAGCTGACTGTGAGATCTGATGCTCTAGAGCTGGATTTGTGTTTATTATAGTCTTCAGATCCTGATCTGATATATAGACCCTCTTTTATTTCTGTGTTTGGACACTAATGTTGTGAATCAGAGCTTGTTCTGTAGTCCTTCACAGAAATGTGTCACATCTGAGTTTGTAAAAGTCATTTTCACAAAAGACTGACATGTAAATGGATATTTAACACAGATCTCATTAAATGACAAACTCTTTGCTTGTTTTGTGTGAATAATTCATGTCCGTGTGTGAGCTGCTGAAATGTAAGTTTTAATCTTTTATTTGTGACATTAATGTGGTCACAATGCTGACAGAGTAAATATGTGTTAGAAAACTAGACCTATATCACTCATAATATTACCATTCACACTCATCCACCTTTTCTATGGTTTGATTTATTTTATGTCATAATGCAGAGCTCTTTAAATGTATAATAATGTAAAATAGTGTCTAGTGCTGTACAGTAAAGAGTAAGCAGACGTCAAGCTCTGTCTTCACTGTAATAGTTCACTGTAACAGCAGTCAAACAGCTGCAACATTCAGCATTTATGATCAATAATTACTGCAGATTAAATGTTATTATAGTTATTAATATTAGCAGTAGTTGATATCATGATTGTGTCTTGATTGAGAGTGAAATGTGTGAATGTCAGCTTTACTGATCAATGTGTGGAGCGTCTCTTTGCTGCAGCTGCTGCTGATTTAATGAACCAGTTTCTCATGTGACGGGGTTGTTTTTACCTTTTACTCTAAGATCTACTGGATTAAAAACACATGTTGGGACTCCTTTAAGATTCTGGCCTGTTATTCAGGAGAAAATCTCTCATTCAGGAACATTTATTTTAAAGGAGTCAGATTCATTATTAAATATGATCCTTTAGTTGATGATGAAACACTCACAGAGCTTTTCTGCAGTTGATCACAGCTGGTATCAGTCTTCTTCTCCCCTCAGCTGATGTGTTGTATTTCATGGTGTTCAGTTCATCCAGTGTCTCCTCTGACATCTGAAGCATGTAGGAGATTGTTGAGCAGTGAGCAGCAGAGAGTTTCTTCTTTGAGTGTTTGTCTGATTTCACAAACTCCTGAATCTCTCTGAACAGAGTCTGATCTTTCACTTCCAGCAGACAGAGGAACAGATTGATCGACTGATCAGCTGAGAGATCATAACCTTCCTTGATCTTCTCTTTAATATACTGTGTGGTTCTGCTGATGGTCTCTGAGCTGTTCTCTGTGTGTGTCAGTAGATCCTGTAAGAGTCTCTGATTGGACTCCAGTGAGACGCCCAGCAGGAACCGCAGGAACAGATCCAGACGTCCATTCTCACTCTCAAGAGATTTATCTACTGCTGATCTTAGTAGATCACACAGAGAGACTTTATCAGAGTCTATCTCAGAGTCACTTTCAGAGTCTTCATCAGAGTCAGAGTAATATCTGTAAGATCCGAATTCATGCAGTGTTTTCTTGTTCTTTGTTAAACAGCAGTAAAGCAGATAGAAAGCAGCGAGAAACTCCTGAACGCTCAGATGAATGAAGCTGTAGACTTTCCTCTGATGAATCACAGATTCCTGCTTAAAGATCTCAGTGCAAATCCCAGAATACACCGAGGCGTCAGTGACGTCTATGCTGCTCTCAATCAGGTCCTCCTCATAGAACATCACATTGCCCTTCATCAGCTGTTTGAAAGCCACTTCAGCAAGTTTCACAATCACTTCTCTGTTGGACGGCAGGAGTTTCTCTGGATCTCTCTCTTCATACTTCTGCTTCCTCATGTTGATCTGAATCAGCAGGAAGTGGATGTACATTTCAGTCAGAGTTTGAGGGATTTCTGCTCTCAGATCTTCTTCCAGGAGCTTCTGAAGCACAGTGGATGAGATCCAGCAGAAGACGGGGATGTGGCACATGATGTGGAGGCTTCTTGCTCTTCTGATGTGTGAGATGATTCTGCTGGCTTGATGCTCATCACTGATTCTCTTCCTGAAATATTCCTCCTTCTGAGGCTCAGTGAATCCCTGAATTTCTGTCAGACGGTGGATGTATTTGGAGGGGATCTGATTGGCTGCTGCTGGTCTGGAGGTGATCCAGATGAGAGCAGAGGGAAGCAGCTCTCCTTTCATCAGCTTTGACATCAACACAGCCACTGATGAAGTCTCAGTCACATCACAAACTTTCTGAGCGTCTGAAAACATCAGTGTGATTCTGCTTTCATCCAGACCATCAAAGATGAACACAACTTTACACTCCTCATAAATCTGTGAGTCCAGATCTTGAAGTTCAGGATGAAAGTCCAGCAGAAGTCTGTGAAGACTGTACTGATGATCTCGGATCAAGTTCAGCTCTCGAAATGGAAGCACAAACATGAAATCTACATCCTGATTAGCTTTTCCCTCGGCCCAGTCCAGAATGAACTTCTGCACAGAGACGGTTTTTCCGATTCCAGCGATGCCTTTAGTAAGAACAGTCTTGATCTGCTCTTTCTCCTCACATCCTGCTTCAGCGGAGGCTTTAAAGATGTGATTGCAGTAGATTGGAGTGTCTTGTGAGGGTTGTGTTCTGGCTGTTTTCTCCATCTGTAAAACCTCATGTTCTTCATTCACTCCTTCTCTCTCTCCCTCTATGATGTAGAGCTGTGTGTAGATGCTGTTCAGGAGGCTTTCATTCTCCTGGAGTTTCAGTCCCTCAAATAATCTCTCATACTTGTTCTTCATGCTGGTTTTGTGCTGCTCTTTGACTCTCTGTAGTTCATCATTCACTGCTTGAGGAGGATCCTGGGCTCGTATCTGATCGTCTCTATACACACGGCTGAAACAACAGAGAACAGGTTTTTACAAATAGCTTTATATAAAAACTCAAAGCTAAATCTGTTTGACAGTGAACTTCTTTTATCTGGACATTGAGATCAAATTCATTTTCCAGCACTGAACTTTTGTCCACAGATTTGAGGTGAAATCAGGAATAAAATCATCTCTCATCTAAAACTCATCTCTCTGTCAGGACTCAGAGCGAGCATTTTACTCTCATCTGCAGCAAACACTAGATGTGTGTGAACAGTGAAGTGTGCACTAGACGTTTATCCTCACCTGGGGTCAGAGGTCACTGGATCAGCACTGAGTTCAGGAGGAATTCCCATGGATGCATCACTCTTCAGAGACACACAGCTGGGATCTGGAGATGAAGATCTCTTCCTCTTCCTCCTGCTGACTCTAAAATATAATTATTCATATACATCTTCACACAGTAATGAACACAACACAATTAGTTCAGATGATGTATGATGTTGTAGGAGTCAGTCTATAGTGTCCAGTACAGGACAGTGTCTCACCTGGGGTCAGAGGTCACTGGATCAGCACTGAATTTAGGACGATCACCCATGGATGCATCACTCTTCAGAGACACACCGCTGTGATCTGGAGATGAAGATCTCTGACTCTCTCTGTTCTCCATAATAACTTCAGACCTGCTTATAGAAACACAAGAGACAAATGACACACAACACTGTGATTATTATTCCAGAGATTGCAGTGAAACACAGTTTAACACCGCACACACAATCAGATTCAAGAGAATGAGGATCTGCAGCAGATTCTGACCTCTGACCTCACGACCATCGACAGAATCTGACCTCTGACCTCACGACCATCGGCAGAATCTGACCTCACGACCATCGGCAGAATCTGACCTCTGACCTCACGACCATCGGCAGAATCTGACCTCTGACCTCACGACCATCGGCAGAATCTGACCTCTGACCTCACGACCATCGGCAGAATCTGACCTCTGACCTCACGACCATCGACAGAATCTGACCTCACGACCATCAGCAGAATCTGACCTCTGACCTCACGACCATCGGCAGAATCTGACCTCACGACCATCGGCAGAATCTGACCTCACGACCATCGACAGAATCTGACCTCTGACCTCACGACCATCGACCATTACTTGTATATATATATACACAGTACAGACCAAAAGTTTTTGGACACACCTTCTCTCTCATTCAAAGAGTTTTTTTTATTTTCATGACTAACTGGTCTCCGGTCCTGCGATTCAACCATAACAGATCTTGATTTCAGATCAACATGTCTTTTACAGGAGGACTTCTACCTTTTTCATTACAGAATGATCTCCAAAAATCTCTTTCAGTCTTTCTGACCTCCACAGCTTGAGCCTCTTTACGATTGATTACAGTTTCTTTTCAGTTTCCTAAACGCTTTTCTTTTATTTCTTATAGCTTCATTGCGATCTTCATCCCAACACAGAAACATTTTCTTCTTCCTGATTGTCTTCACATCATTTTAAACTGTCACAAAAACTCCCTCAAATCTCTGTTAAAGTGTGAAGAGTTTAACACGAGAGCGACATTCTACAATAATACATGATATTAGAAGCTGACAACTCAACTTACCGTCAACTCTGAGACCTGAACAGAAGGAGTTTAACTCTTCAGAACACGTGTTTTCTCTCCAGTTTACTTTCGGTTTCAATACTCTTTCATCTTCTTCTTCTTCTTCTTCTTCTTCTTCTTTTATAAGGTGCATACCGCCGCCTACTGTACTGGAGTATGTATAATCATGTAATTTTACAATTTCATATTCTATTCCACAACCCCGAGTCTTTTAAAAATGTAATTAGTTCCTTCCTGGTGATTCTTGTTTCGTCTCCCTCTCATTCTAGTCCCAGTATCCCTACTAGATCCCACTCCTGCCCTGTCTCTTGAACCTTATCTTTAAACACCCGTCTTTCCACCTCATTCAATTTACAGTACAATATTACGTGTTCAACATTTTCTTTAACCCCACAGTTTTCACAGCTCTCTCTATTCCTTTTCCCCATTAAAAAAATAATGTGCCATTCAGCCCTTTGTGATCCACTCTTAATCTTGTCATTACAATTTCCTCTCTCCTGGTCTTTTCCATGTAATTCTTTATACTGACAGTTTTTTGTATTTTATAATATCTCCTACCTTTCCTGTCTTCCTCACACCATTTCTTATATATTTCAAGTCCTTTCTTCTTAACCAATGCTTTACCTTCACCTTTTCCTAGTGGAATTGTAATTATTATTTCCTATAGCAGCTCCTCTTTAGCCAGTTTATCTGCTTTCTCGTTCCCTTTAACCCCATCATGTGCTGGCACCCAGCAAAACTGTACTTCTATGCCACCCTGATGTATATACAGAAAATCGACCAGACAGTCTTTTGGAGAGATTTATTTTAAATTCTGGTATATGTATTCCAACTCCCACACAATCCTGTTTGTTCTTGGATCCGTCCGTGTATATTTTTTTTTTATAATTATAATAACTGTTTCTTATGTAAATGCTTGTTTTAATTCCCACTTCCTCCATTCTCCATTCTCTTTTCTCTTCCAATATATTAATATCAACCTTTACTTCTGGGAACAGCCATGGTGGAATACTACTCACTGAATTGACCATGGTGAAATCTAAGGTTTCCATTTCATATTCCCTCACTCTCATTTCCCTCGTCCATCCAAACCCAAGCCCCTGAAACTTGGAATACTCACAACATTCCTGTATCGTTTATTTTGCTGGGTTTTCTTTCCCACTTCCTTTTAATCTGATCCAATATGCCATTGTCAGTTTCTCTCTTCTTAACTCCAGTGGCATCTCTCCTGCTTCTATGAGTATAGCATTAATGAGGGTTGTCTTAACAGCTTTGATGCATACACGTAATGCTCTATATTGTAATCTATAAATTTTTCCCAATATTGTTTTTGACGCTGCTCCATAAACTACACAACCATAGTCTATTGATGACCTCATGCAAGCCCTATAGATATTAATTAATGACTGCTTGTCTGCACCCCAGTCACATCCAGCCACAGCTCTCAGGAGGTTTAAAGCTTTTTTGCTTTTAGTTTCCAAGTGCTTTATATGTGTTTTCCATGGAGACCTACTATCAAACAATAGTTCCAAGTACTTAAATTCATTTACGTTCACCATTGGCTGCTCATATAATGTTAACCTTTCATCATGGCACTTGCGCTTCTTTGTAAACATCATATAACAAGATTTTCTTGTCGACATCTTGAATCCCCACTTATATGACCACATTTCTTGTAGCAGCCCCTTGGCGTCGACAAACGAGACAGAGAGTTTCGACGGGTGCTTAATCTTCTTTATTTCGCTCGCTTTGAGCGCCATTAACCGTGACTTCGAGAAACGTTGTGTTGTAGCACCGTGAAACTATATAAAGAAACAATATACTCATAAATAAAAAAAACGTATGTACAAATGACAGATTACTTAAACAAATACACATTTACAGATACCCAAAAGGCAAATAAATTATTACATACATGAGAAATTAACCAAAAGAGCGACAAATAACACGTGCCATACGAAATTATATATTACTTTAAAATACAACATGCAAAACACACAATAAAGACACATACCTCGCTCCGCTTGCCAAAGGGTACTAGATGATACAAAACGTAAAGTGCATCCACTTTTTACAATATATATTTCAAACTTTTGTAAACGCCATGTGAGAACCACAATGTGCTCCTCGTCCGCACCTCTTTCTTCTACCTGCGTTACAGCTTACGTTACGTAGAGAGCGTGCGTGCGCACACACAACACATTTAAAGTGACACACACATACATATTTTTGCGGTCATTTACACTCCCACCAATTATGAGATGATGAAAGAACAGAACAAACTGTGAATGAATCAGAACATGATTTCTGCACATCAATATGACCGCCTTCACAGTTTTTATGCATGTGAAGTCTAAAATGTTAGGTTTTATAGAACTTAATTACATGGTCTGATGCAATGATATCACAAAGCAGTCGCTGATTACTCATTTTCAATAAGTACCACCAATTTTTGGATGGGCCTTTCAATGACTGTGGGCTTGGAGCATTGATTTTGTTTTTGCTCCCCTAACTGCAACTTGACTCGCCTTACAAGACCATCACTTCCTTCACTGGTTTCCACCACTCGGCCTAATTGCCACTGACCTCTGGGAAGCATATCGTCTTTGATGATTACAACATCATTCACTTGAAGGTTACGGCGAGGAATATGCCATTTCTGACGTGCTGCAATGTTGAGAAGGTATTCCTTCTTCCAACGACTCCAAAATTGTTCGATTAGGTATTGAACTCTGCGCCATCTTTTAGTGGCATACACATCTTGTTTTACAAACTTTCCTGGAGGTGGAAGAGCAACATCAGATTTCATCATTATCAGATGGTTTGGGGTCAATGGTTCGAGTGAATTTGGATCATTAATCCCATCCACCGTTAGAGGGCGGCTGTTTACAATGGCCATTGCTTCATAGAACAGCGTTCTGAGTGATGCGTCATCAAGCCTGCCTGGGCATAAAGCAAGTGTGGCATTGAGTACATTTCGCACAGTACGTATCTGACGCTCCCAGACACCTCCAGCATGGCTTGCAGAAGGAGCATTAAAGACAAACTCGCATTGCCTTTCTGTAAGAAAGATCTCTAAGGCGTTGGTGTCAATCTCTTTCAGTGATTTTGCGAATTCATTTTTAGCTCCAACAAAGTTAGTGCCGTGGTCACACTGAAGTTTGCGAACTGCTCCTCTGAGGCTGATAAAGCACCTTAGGGCATTGATAAAGGAGTCTGTAGATAGGTCCTCAATCATTTCAATATGGACTGCACGAGATGATAGACAAGTGAATAATAGGCCATATCTCTTAAGCTCCTTACGAGCTCTCTTCACAATAAATGGCCCGAAACAGTCCATACCACAGTACGTGAATGGAGCGGAAACCTCAACACGTTCTCTGGGAAGTTCTGCCATACGCTGTTCTTCAGCTGGTCGTCTGAGTTTCCGACATTGCACACACTTGTGTATGAATTTAGCGACGGACTTACTGCCTCCAATGATCCAGAATCCATTCATTCTTAACTCCATTTGAGTTTGGCTTCTTCCCTGGTGACGAACTTTGGTGTGGTAATGCGACAGAATTAGTTTAGTGATGTGGTTACCTTTTGGAAGTATTACAGGATGTTTTAGATCTTGACTGAGAGATGAGTGTTTTAGCCTCCCACCAACACGGAGGATGCCATTGTCCAAAATAGGATCCAGAGGGTACAGTGCGCTTGAATTTGGTAGAGCTTCTCCTCTTTCAATTATTTGCATTTCCTTTGAGAATGCTTGCTGCTGTACAAGCTTGATGACCACCTTAGCAGCTCTCTCACGTTCTTCAACTGTCACATGATCACCATTGTACATCTGTTTGTGGCCCAATCGGTTTATTCTTGCAACCACCCTTAGAAGCATAGACCAAGAAGAGAATCGACTTAAGCGACTGAGGATGTCTGCTCCATCTCTGACGGAGGTCACAAAGGTTTGGACTAATTTAACTTCAGGATCACCGACAAGCAGGTTCACAGGTGTATATGGTGTTGCATTTACTTCCTGTTCCCACAGGAATTTGGGTCCTGATAACCACATTGATGTAGAGATGGCAGACGCATTAAGCCCTCTAGATGCATAATCAGCAGGGTTATCTGTTGTATTTACGTAACACCACTGACTAGGATCTGTGACATCTCGTATCAGCTGCACTCGATTTGCGACAAAAACATGAAACCTACGGGCTTCGTTGTTAATGTATGCTAAAACGACCTGCGAGTCTGTCCAGAAGAACTCTTGGTCAATCTTCATTTCCAGCTCATTTTTCAGCATGACACTCATTCTGGCAGATATGACAGCGGCTGAGAGTTCTAACCTGGGAATGCTTATGACCTTTGTAGGTGAGACCCTGGCTTTAGCCATCACCAGACAGCAGTGGACTTCACTCTTTTCATTTTTGAAGCGGAGGTAGGAACAAGCACCATATCCTACATTACTCGCATCAGAGAAGTGGTGTAACTCTGTTCTGACTATTTCACTGAAGGTATGTGGGTGATAACATCTTGGTATCAATACTTCCTTGAGTTTCAGAAGATCGTTTTTCCAATCCACCCATTGAGGACGCAAGTCATCAGGAAGTTCGTTGTCCCATTCAGTACCTCTACGGCAAAGTTCTTGTAGGATACACTTTCCCTGTAGAATAAATGGGGCGACAAACCCAAGAGGGTCATATAGAGAGGCTATAACAGACAGAATACCACGGCGAGTCAATGGTTGATCCTTCAGGTCGATGCTGAAACTGAATGTGTCATCCTTTGTTGACCATTGAATGCCGAGTACACGTCCAGCTGGTGTTGCTTCAAGATTAAAGTCAAGAGGCTTTGATGTTGTTGCCTTTTCTAACGGGTTTAAACAACTCAGAACGTCTTCCTTATTTGAGTTAAATTTGTGAAGCCGTAAACCTCCATGTTTACACACTCTTTGAGCTTGCATTATTAGTTCTTTGGCTTCACTGATTGAGGGAACACTGGTTAACCCATCATCCACATAAAAGTTCTTCTCAATGAATGCTGAGGCTGAAGGATAGTTAACCTTGTGCTGCTGTGCCAGGTACTTTAGGCCGAAATTAGCACACCCAGGTGAAGACGTGGCACCAAAGAGGTGGACTGCCATGCGATATTCTTGAGGCTCTTTCTCCAAGTCTCCACCCTCCCACCATAAGAATCTCAGGTAATTGCGTTCATCAGGTGGGACGAGAAACTGGTGAAACATCTTCTCTATGTCACAGGTAACTGCAACTGGCTCCTTTCTGAAACGGCACAGCACTCCCACCAAGGAATTGGTTAGATCAGGCCCAGTCAGAAGTGTGTCATTTAATGATATACCACGAAACTTTGCTGAACAATCGAATACCACCCTCAGCTTGTTTGGTTTCTGAGGGTGGTACACCCCATGGTGTGGGATGTACCACACTGTCTCTCCACTTAGTATAGCTGGAGCTTGTTCTGCATCACCTTTGATAATCATTTCTTCCATGAAAGCCTTGTAGTGATCATAATACTGTTTATTGGACTTGAGCCGTTTCTTTAGGTGTTGTAGTCGAGCAGTTGCTAGCCCTTTGTTGTTGGGTAGTGAGGGTCGGCTGCTGCACTTAAATGGGAGAGGAAGCTCGTAATGTCCATTATCCTTCTGATGAATATTGGCACTGAGGTGCTGTATGAAACGAACATCCTCTTGTGACACACATTTATCCTCATAAGCTTTTTCATTGAAATCTGACTCAAGAATTTTCAGGATATCATTGGACGATGGGACAGGTATTTCCTTTACTGCAACACGGTGGACAAAACTCTGATTTCCTTGTCGGTCAAGGTGTGGAGTAGACAGGCCTATAATACTCCACCCAAGCACAGTTCTTTGCGCGAAAGGCTCATTTTCACCACCTATAATTGCTTCCAAGGGAGCTAGAGCAGATGGGCAGTCAAATCCAATTAAAAGTCCGACTTCACAGTTCAAAAGTGGTGACAGCTGACTTGCTAAGTGTCTGAGGTGACTCCACTGAAGCGCTGTGTGCTTGGTGGGAATATACGACTTGTCCACTGGAATGAAGTCTCTTGTGTATGCTTGCTGTAGTGGTATAGAACTTGCAGATTGTAGTCCTCTTACTTTAAGTCCACAGACTCTCTTACTGGCAGTGATCGTGTCAGCAGCTGTCATGGTGCTGAGCCTCAATTGCACAGGTTGTGAGACAACATTCAAACTTTCAAGAAGATCTTCCAAGATGAAACTTGAGTCGCTCTGGGTGTCAAGTAGAGCATAAGTTAGTACTTCTCTTTGGGGTTCGTCCACTGTAGAGATGAAAACTGGTACAATGCTGGAAGTAGCAGGAGAACATTGAGTGAGTGCGTGGGTCATGACTTTATGAACTTCCTCACTTGCTTTAACATTCGTAGATGCTCCTTTAGGGTCCTTTGAAGGAGCTTTATCCCTTTCTTCATGTAAGCAGGTAGGATGACTTCGACCACACGTACCACATGTATGTCTTCTTCTACAGTCTTTACTCATGTGTCCCTTTCTGAGACAACCGAAACAGAGGTGAGTTTCGTGAATGAAGGCTTTCTTTTCTTCAATAGTCTTTCCAGCAAATGTAGAGCATTGAGCAATGTGATGTTTTTCATCTTTGCAGAAAAGGCACGATGTCTTTGGCTTAGAGCTGTACGTCTCTGGTCTTTTTGAGCTCAAGTCCTTCACCTGAACCTTTGTACTGAGAGCCTTAGCGCGCTTGGGGAACCTTTCATCTGTGTTCCTTTGATTCACAAATAGTGCAGAGGTTATAGGGTTACAAGCTATTTTTGCTTCCTTTTGCAGAAATTCTGTGAAGCATTTGAAACTTGGATAGTCACCTGATGTGTCTAGCTCTTCCACCACGATTCGGTTCCACTTTCTCACAATCCATTCGGGGAGTTTCTTTAACAGCTTGTGGTTTTCTTCAGAATCATTTAGGATGGCTAATCCTTTTACGTGAGGAATTGCCTCGACACAACCTTGTAGGAAATCTGTGAAGTCTCGTAATGCCAGTGGGTCATTTGCTCCAATTTTGGGCCATCTCATCAGCTTGTCTCGAAACGCTCTTTGGATGACGAACGAGTTCCCGTACCTTTCCTGTAACACTTTCCAGGCACCTTGATACGCATCCTCAGAATTTCTGTAGAAATATCCCTCCACCGCTTTGCGAGCTTCCCCAGCAAGGTAATTCTTCAGATAGAACATTTTTTCACCAGAAGGAAGAGGTTTTCGATCAATGAGGGCCATGAATGACATCTTCCAATCTATGAATTTTAAAGGGTCACCAACAAAGACAGTGGGTTCTGGAACAGGCAGCCGATGTGTGCTTAGTGAGTTTGCTATTGCTTGAGCTAGATTTGCAGTTTCCTGAGGTGATGTAACTCCATATCCTTCACATGATGCTTGCTGAGGTAGGAACGACTGTGCTTCCGGGTTCAGTTGAGATGTAAGCTCTGTCCTTTGGCAGCCAGTGTGAATGCTAGGGCCTTCGTCATCTTCACAGCGATGAAGGTTGCCTTCTAAATCGTTATACACTTTGACACGAGCTGCTGCTACTTTAACTTCTTTGTCAACTTGTAGCTGTTGTAGCCGTTTCTTTTCCTCAACTAGCCTTAACTGCATTTCAGCCTCCTTCTGCTTTATCTCCGCTAACATTCTCGATTCACAAAGCTTCCAGTCATGCTCCATCTTATCAAGCTTAGCTTGTTGATTGTGAATTTCTTGTAAAGCTTTAGCTTGTTCCAGTTTCGCTGCAAATTCTGCCTGTGCATCAGCACGCTTACTAGAGACTTTAGAAGTCTTGGATTGGTTATCGGATCCCAGTGATGACTCTGAAACGACGGTGTTTGTTACTGTACATCCAAAGACGGATCCATATTCATCCTTATTCAGCACTTGCCTTACTCTTTCCTTCACAAGTTCTTCGTTGTAACTTTCATTAAATGTTTCCAGTCGTTTACTGACAAGATCAGTGATTTCTGCAGTTAGTGCAGCGCAGGCATCCATACGTTTAACAATGTCTGGAGTAGTAGTGTGGTTACGCAGAATTGCTTCATAACGCTGATAGACTAAATCATGTCTGCCTTGAATGTCCTGCTGTATTTGATCCAGGTCTTCACGTGTACAGAATGTTTTCAAATTTGATCTAGCCTCTCTTGCAGCCTGCTTCCAGGACTCATATGTCTTATGGAAGGACTTTTCCTGTTTCTTTGCTTCGAGCTCATGCATCTCTCGACCTTTCTCTGTTAAGCTTCTTTCACGTGAGCTTGCTCTGAGCTGTTGCACTGGTGGGTTACTTATTTCTTCAGCTGGAAGTGGTATCTCCTCAACTGGTTCAACTTCCTTTTCAGGTGGGTTTTCCATGGCCTCTTTAATGTTGTTTACTTCTTTAAACTGGGCAACTTAAGCTATAAGTGATACCATTTCCATCAGACCTCTAAAATGTAAGCACTCAAAATATTAGCAAGGAGAATCAACACAAATGCACAACTGTAAACACTTTTAACATTTAAATATTTCCCTTGTAATAGATCAGAAATGTCAGTTTACAAACAGTAATAAAGTTAACTGTACTCTTTGTGTATGACTTTTTAAATGTCCAAGATAAATCTTCAACAATCAACGTTCAAATTTAACACACAAGTTTTTATAGTCTTTAAATAATCAAGCAAACTTGAATATTTTCTCGTGATTTGACTTATTCAATTTAAATGTCTCTTGTAGTTTTATCCTTCAATTTAATAGTCCAAAAAATATTCTCCTTTTCATTTGAACATGTCAACTTACAGAGTTCCAATGAATGGATGCAGCTCACGTGGGAATACGATTTAACTCACAGTCTCGATCTCATCTGTAGTGTTAAACGGTGCCTTGTTACCACCTTGCGATCTTTCCCTTTAAGCAGTTATAATGACGTCACGATCCGCTGTGACTGCGCAAACGTCCGCAGCGCCGTGCTGATTGATCCTCGTGCGGCGTTGTGATGAACTCTCTCGAACCGGGCAGCAGCGAAGTAATGCAGAGTCCCGATAAGCGTCGAGTTTCACTGTAGCAGCCCCTTGGCGTCGACAAACGAGACAGAGAGTTTCGACGGGTGCTTAATCTTCTTTATTTCGCTCGCTTTGAGCGCCATTAACCGTGACTTCGAGAAACGTTGTGTTGTAGCACCGTGAAACTATATAAAGAAACAATATACTCATAAATAAAAAAAACGTATGTACAAATGACAGATTACTTAAACAAATACACATTTACAGATACCCAAAAGGCAAATAAATTATTACATACATGAGAAATTAACCAAAAGAGCGACAAATAACACGTGCCATACGAAATTATATATTACTTTAAAATACAACATGCAAAACACACAATAAAGACACATACCTCGCTCCGCTTGCCAAAGGGTACTAGATGATACAAAACGTAAAGTGCATCCACTTTTTACAATATATATTTCAAACTTTTGTAAACGCCATGTGAGAACCACAATGTGCTCCTCGTCCGCACCTCTTTCTTCTACCTGCGTTACAGCTTACGTTACGTAGAGAGCGTGCGTGCGCACACACAACACATTTAAAGTGACACACACATACATATTTTTGCGGTCATTTACATTTCTACTTCCCTAATTGCTTTCCTTATATTACCTAATACATATGACACATTCCTTCCATCATCGGCATATAGTGCTGATCTGATGCATCCATTTATCATTATGTTAAATAGTATCGGGCTAATTACACTCCCCTGGGGAATACCGTTGTCTACATCAAATTTTATAGACACCTCTGATCCAACCTTAACTTGAATTTTCCTACCTGTTAAGAAATCCATGATCCAATTATATAACCTTCCTCCAATACCCATACTACTTAGTTTAATAAGCAGTCCCTCCCTCCACATGGTATCATATGCCTTTTCTATATCAAAATATACTATTGTCATTAGTTCTTTCATTCTCAGTGCCTTATCCACATCATTACTTACTCTAACTAGAGCATCTGTTGTGGAGCGTCCTTTTCGAAATCCACTTTGTATGTTGGTCAGTATTCCTCTCGGTTCCAATATATGTGATAATCTGCGAACTATTATCCTCTCCATCCATTTGCATAAGTGAGATGTCAAAGCTATGGGCCTATAGTTATCAGGATTAGCTGGATTCTTACCAGGCTTGTTAAATGGTAATATTACTGCACTTTTCCAACTTTAAGGTACTATTCCATCCCTCCAGATTTTATTAAAGAGTCTTTATACTAACTCTAATGATTCTACTGGTAACTGTCAGAACATAATTGATCTTGCCCAGGTGCTGTATACCCAGTGCTTAGCAGAGCTATGTTGAGCTCTGACATTGTAAAATCCACATCTAGAGTTGACATACCATCCTCCCTTTTCAACTTCACTTCCTTTTTCTCTGAGCGCAAGTTCTTTCTGCTGCTTATGGATGTCACTAAGGTGTTCACAACTGTGTCTCTTCTCGTCCCCTCACTGACCCTGTCCTTATCACAAAGAGACTGAAATACTGACCAGCTGGACATTACTGAAGGTAGGAGGCTCTTATCAATATGAACATGTGCAATGCTGTTTAATACTGGTTTAAATTACAGATGTAAGTATAGTTAACAATAGGATTCATGCTGTCACTCATATATGTTTTCTTCAGATTACTGAAATACACTCAAGATGTTGAATCATTGGTTTCAGAGAGATTTCTGACTCAAAGACAGAGTTGTGTTCACTAAAGCTGAAGATATCTCTCGATTATCGTCTGCTCAATCCATCTCTGTTCACAAACAAACCTGGAAACTACATTCTGTGGAGAAATAACATTCATTATATTAAAACATCAGTCTTTCTAAAATCATACCACCAAGACACTCTAAACTGAGTTGAGTTTAGCTCTAAACAGTAACTTTAAAATAAATTGGTTAAGACAATATCTTCACAATTCTTCATCTGTCTGAATATAATTCCGGGGTTTATTTTCTCTAAATTGGGTGTCTTATAATTTCTCTTGATGTGTAATTATAAAACTGAAAAACTTCCGATCAAACTTTCTAAATTTGACCAACAAGTTCTTGCTCCTGGAGTCTTACACAGAAACACAGTTTTCTGATCTGGAATAAAGCCAATATTAGTGTAGAAATAAGTCTTTATTTTGTCAGCGTTGGTTTAGTAATGGGTTGTTCTCAGTGAGTCAGTGATTGAATAATGATGGGACTTTATTAGGGTTTCCAGACTTTCTCTGAAGATCCAGAATTGCTCTTCCATTAAAAGAGTTGAAGGCTCTTACTATAGGGCCGTTCCTCAGGTGTGCATGTGCTGTTCACAAGCAGTGTTTCTACATCCACACTTTCTGTCTGTCTCTAACCTCAACATACCTCTGTCAGCTTTAAAGCCTGACAACTATATCATTAGATCCTGCTTTTTACAACACAATATCTTCTTCAGATGTTACTAGTGTTGATATCTTGCTAAAAGCTTGTTGGATAACTCTGATGTCAAACTGTTGTTAATAAGTGTCTCAGTTTGATCATAAATCCTCAGTAATGTGTGAATGGTGTTCTGATGTCACAGAGACTGATGAACACACACTTGTTCTCATCCACTGATGAAGACTTCTTCACTCAAATCATCATGCTGCAATCAAAGAAGAATAGAAATCAACATTCATCTGAACTACACACACTCTTCACATCTATTCATGTTAGGACCTTCACTCATTTCTTCTAATATTAATGTCCAGGTATTTCCAGTAGCTCTTCTGTCAGTTGTTCACTGATATATGTGTATGTTGATGTGTCAGTCTTCCAGAAGCTGAAACAATAGCACTAGGAGAAGATGAAGTGATCTGAGTCTGAAGCGGTTCAGTTGTCTACAGATAATCCTGCTCTTGAAGAGCTGCACACTGTTGTCTGCTGTGACACAGCTGTGCTCAGATTGTCCCACACATCTCTCCTGTGCTGACTTCTGTGTTTCTAGAGGATCATCCTCATCATCCTCCACAACTTCTGGATCAACAATGTCCTCATTCAGAAGAGCAACATCTGCACAAAGACAGGACTCAAATCCAGGAGCTTGAAGTGAAGTGAAGTGAAGTGACATTCAGCCCAGTATGGTGACCCATACTCAGAATTTGTGCTCTGCATTTAACCCATCCGAAATGCACACACACAGAGCAGTGAACACACACTGTGAGCACACACCCGGAGCAGTGGGCAGCCATTTATGCTGCGGCGCCCGGGGAGCAGTTGGGGGTTCGATGCCTTGCTCAAGGGCACCTAAGTCGTGGTATTGAAGGTGGAGAGAGAACTGTTCATGCACTCCCCCCACCCACAATTCCGTCCGGCCCGAGACTAGAACCCACAACCCTTTGATTGGGAGTCCAACCCTTTAACCATTAGGCCACGACTTCCCCAAAGAAAAAGAAGAAGAAGAAGAAGAAGAAGAAGAAGAAGAAGAAGAAGAAGAAGAAGAAGAAGAAGAAGAAGAAGAAGAAGAAGAAGAACAAGAACAAGAACAAGAACAAGAAGAAGATGGAGCACAGCTGCTCTTCATCATCTGAAGGCTCTCTCAACAATGTTCTGTGTGTGAGCATCACTGTTGTTCAATCAGAGCTGTGCAGGATTCTCTTCATTACTAATGATAATAATATTAATATGAATGTAATGTAATGTTTTCACAGTAACAGATTTTCACATCAAGAAACCAAAGTCCTCTAATGAAGAACACAAAAATCTTGCTTTGGGACTTTTTTCGTTCCTTTTAACGTCTACAAATACATCACAAACTCCTCTTTAAACAACTATTCATGGAGGAGTTATGAAAAACATATATTTATCACAAAGGCTATGGTTTTATCCTTAAATGACAAAGCAATCGTAACTCTTTCCCATGAGAGGATCAGTCTTACAGATCATCTTTGTGTATCAACAGATCATCATTCCTGAAGATTTGAGCCAAATTACTCTGAAAACACAGCTCTTCAACTCTTTCTATCTCCAAACCGCATTAAATGTGACTCTTAACAATTCTTTTGCAGGATAAACATGATTCATAATTTACTTTACATTTAGGCTTGACAGGCTCTCTTTTGAATCGTAATGAGAAACTATATAAGATCTCTTTACTGGTCCTGGAAAACAACATTATAATAGACAACTCCTCAAAAATATGTTAAAACACTTTATATCAGCAAAGATAACTGTTACATCCATAAATTCCTGTGAGTGCCTGCTCTCTCTCTCGCTCTTTCCCTCCTTGGCTGTCAATCTCTTAGGCGCCTCCCTTGTCTGCTGATTGGCTCTGGAAGCTGTCCGTCTTCATTAATCAATGTGACACCGACCTATCCAGTGCCAGTAAAAGTTTCCACCATCAGATAAAAGGACGTGCAAGGAAGTGAACTGGAGACCTTTTTGCTTTCCTGATGTTTTGCTGTTATGTTACTTGTTTCTTGATTTGATTTTTGTTTCTTTGTTTATGCCAAATTTCACTTAGTTTGTTTTAACCATTTATCTTTTGAACATTGTCTCTTTTTGATTTGCCATTTTGTTTGTTTTTGTCACCTTGTGACTTGGATGGCGTTGCTCTTTGAGCTTTGCTGAGCTTAGGCTCTAAGACGTTTACTCCTTACCCAAGAGGAAGTTGGATAGGAAAGCTGTCGTGCGACTTCCATTGTGCAACATTTAGGTAACTCAATCTGTTTAGACACCCTAGGTAAGAGGTGAATGCCACCCTCTGTATGTTTGGTTTTTTATTAGTTGAGAATAGGGAAGTTTATGGCGCCTGGCCCTGAAGATTTGCTTTCTTTTTCTTTAGTTAGGTTAGAGGTTTAAAATAAGTTAGAAGTGATTTTGTTTTGTTTCTTTCTTTCTTTTGGTGTCACTAGCGTCCTCTTTCTCTTGGGTTGATTTGTGTTTTTGTTTGTTTTCTGAGTTGTAAATATTTGTATATATTGGTTGTCTCTTTAATGATTTATATTCTTTTTGGTAGTTATTTGGATTTTCACGTTGTACAATAAATCACATTTGTTGGCAACCAGTGTATCTGCATTGTCTCTTGCTGCCTCCACCAGTTTTACAAGTTTACCACAAAATTTTTGAATGTTACTCCTTTTACCCCTAGACCATTTTAAGAGGGTCGTAACATTTAATGGGGGCTCATCCAGGATCAATTAATCCCAAAAGAGTATGTTAATTGTGGTAACTTTGTAAATGTGTTGGTGGCAAAGAAATGGACATTGCATTGTTTGTACTGTGACCGTATAGGATTTTCTCATGTGGTGTAGTAGTGTAATTCTTATTGGTTGGTTATTAATTATGGAAGTGTTTAAGTTGCAAGATTTTATCAGTCCATCTGTACAGCAAATTAACTCATGCAGGAAGCAGGATTTATTGCAGATTGCAGACCATTTTCAGATTGTCGTAAGTAAACAGTCTCTTAAAGAATAAATAAAACAAACACTGATCTTGTGTTTGAATGAGTTGCAGGTGTTGCCTATGTCAAACGTTGGGGGCAGTGAAACGGGGGGAGATGTTAACGTGGATTGCGTGGCTCTGGCGCAATTCAGTTCTGGGGAGGAGGACGAGCGTAGTGGTGGAGCTGATGCTGACGTGGAGGTAGAGGTCAAAGCCAAGGCCGGCTTACCACCGTTTGAGCCGTTTTCACCCAGTTCTGTTGATTCACGGGATGGATCGCGACTGAAGGTCCGCCTTGCCCGTTTGAATTATGAAGCGCAAGAGAGCCCAGGTACGCCAAGCAGAACTGAATTTGCAGTTGGAAGTACGCAAGCTGAAAATTGAGGCTGAGACGCAGGTGAAGCTGAGGCAGCTTGAGCTAGGTGCATCAAATGTTGCTACCGGCTCAGCTGTACAGCCAGTCCCCGCTCAAGTCTCTTCTACTCCTCCGCGGGTTTGTTTAGCCCCAGATGCTTTTGATGTGGGTAAACACATTGCACTTGTTCCTCAATTTAGAGAAACAGAGGTAGATACTTCAGTGCATTTGAACGCATCACAATTTCTCTTCATTGGCCTAAGGAGGTTTGGTCTCTGCTTTTACAATGTAGATTGTTTGGTAAAGCGAAAGAGGTTTGTTCTACATTATCGTTAGAAGAGAGTCTGAAATATGAGTCTGTGAAGTTTGCTATCCTGCGAGCATATGAGTTGGTTCCGGAAGCTTATTGTTGTAGCCAATTCTGATGTGTTATGTTTTTTGTTGGTGGTAAGTTGCATGGGGGTGACGTTCTTCCACCTGCACACTAGGGGGCATAGGCATGGCATTATGCTAGTTGTGGAGGCTATATGATTAAGACACAGGTGAGCCAGAGGAATGACGATCAGGAGAAGCCACATAGTTTTTCAACCGTGCATGCGTGCAGGTGTGGTTTGATCATGTTCAGCTATTGGCACTATGTTTAATGTTGTATATGGATGAGCTCAATTGACATCAGTAATGCAAGCAGCAGTGTTTGTAAGTAATTATATTCTTCATTGAATAAAGTGTTAATCGAGTGCCATGGGAGACCTGATTTCTTGCACCATTACGCGTTGGAGACGACTTCAGATTCCCTCAAATGTTTTTTTTTGTGGTACGATCGCCATTACACTTATAGTCAACGTTTTAGGAAACACAAAAAGAGTCCTCCACAAACATTTGTGGAATTTGCTAGGGAGAAGGGAGTGTTGTTTGATAAATGGTGCGCTGCCAGTAAAGTGAGTGATTTTGACTCCTTAAGAGAGTTGACATTGCTAGAGGAATTTAAGGGATGCTTATCTGAACGCATAGTAGTATACCTTAGTGAACAGAAGGTGACTACTTTGTCACACGCAGCGGTACTTGCAGATGAGTTTATTTTAACCCACAAGAATGTATTTGCCTCTGCACGTCCTGAAAAGTTACAGATTGACAGTTCGCAATCTCAAGCATCACGTTCCAGATTTAGTCCCCCTCATAATAAAGAGCGTGAATGTTTTTACTGTCACAAAAAAGGGCACGTGATCGCAGATTGCTTGGCATTGAAGCACAAGCAGCAACCACAACCAAAGAGCGTGGGGTTTGTGAAAGCTCTTAAATCTGTAGTCGCTGTGCATTCTGAGGAAAGAATTGATGAGTTATCGGCCCTTTGTGTCAAAAGGGTTAATATCACTGAGTGGGATAAGAGAGGACCAGAAAGAAGTAAGAATACTCAGGGACACTGGTGCCATGCAATCATTTATTTTGGAAGGTAAATTACAGCTGTCTGACAACACTTTTTGTGGTTCTAGCGTGATTGTTCAGGGCATTGAGATAGGTTGTGTGAAATTCCCGCTTCATCGTTTGCACTTACAAAGCGAGTTGTGTACTGTTTTCGTAAGAGTTGCTGTGTGTCCTTCACTTCCTGTGAAGGGTGTTGAGTTTATCCTTGGAAATGACCTGGCAGGAGGAAAAGTAATGCCTGTTATTGAAGTTGTTGATTAACCAAATGTATTTTGTGAGTTCGAGGTACTGCCTGAAACTTACCCTGATGTTTTTCCAGCCTGTGCTGTCACACGTGCTCAGTCGCGCAGAGTAGGTGATGTAGTTGATCTGTCTAATTCCTTCATGTTTCCACTGTTGTCAGGTGACTCATCACTGGATATGAATCTTGAAAAGAAAAATGGTTCAAAGACTGAGAATAAAGGTGTAGTTGTGTCTGACGCAGATTTACTCAAATTACCAGTGTCACGTGAGAGAATTATTGCTGTGCAGAAGGAGGATAAAACTCTTGTGACTTCTTTTAATTCTGCTCTCTCCCTTGATGGAGCTAAGGAAAATAAATTTGCTTATTTTATTGACAATGACTTATTGATGAGAAAATGGTGTTCTCATGTTGACAATAATTCAGACTGGAATGTTGTTTATCAAATTGTTGTCCCCTTTTCCTATCGTCAACATGTCTTGTGCTTGGCTCATGATCACCAGCTTGCTGGTCATTTAGGAGTTACGAAGACCTATAATAGGATTTTGAGCCATTTCTTTTGGCCAGGATTAAAAAAGGATGTCACTCATTATTGCCGTACTTGTCATACCTGTCAGATTGTCGGGAAACGGAATCAGAGAATTCCACCTGCTCCTTTGTGTCCTATACCTGCGATTGGAGAACCGTTTGAACATGTGATGGTAGACTGCGTTGGTCCATTCCTCTCTCACAGAGTCTCAAGTGTATACCATCCGCAGAGTCAGGGTGCACTTGAGCGTTTTCACCAAACTCTTAAATCAATGCTTAAGAAATATTGCCAGGGCACTGCAAAAGACTGGGATGAGGGGGTTCCCTTAGTTTTATTTGCTGTCAGAGAGACCAGTCAAGAATCTCTTGGTTTTAGCCCAGCCGAACTTGTGTTCGGGCACCAAGTTAGAGGTCCACTCAAAATTCTTAAAGAACAGATTTTAGAGCCCAAGTTGAGTTCAAACACTAATGTGTTGGATTTTGAATGCACGTTTCGAGAGTCTTCATACTGCTTGGTCACTAGCTAGAGAATCGCTTGCTAATGCTCAGAAAGACATGAAGAGTAAATACGATAAGCAAGCGGTAGTGCGATCATTTCAACCGGGTGATGAAGTGCTTGTGCTGTTACCTGTCCCAGGATCATCTTTGTCTGCTCGCTTCTTTGGTCCTTATGTTGTGAAAAAGAGAATGAGTGAAACTGATTACATGTTGTACACACCTGATCGAAAACGAAAAACGATTTAGCCAAGCCCAGTTGCAGTCCCTGGAGCTCTCTGTGCCTGCTTGTTCCCAAACCTGATGGCACCTTCAGATTCTGCACTGATTACCGTAAGGTAAATGCTGTGACTGTGCCAGACAGTTACCCGTTACCTCGAATGGAGGATTGTATAGATAACATCGGTTCTGCATGTTTCGTTACAAAGCTTGATATGCTGAAAGGATATTGGCAAGTTCCACTCACCCAACAAGCTTCAGAGATTTCAGCCTTTGTAACCCCAGATAACTTCCTTCAGTATACAGCGATGGCTTTCGGGCTTAGAAATGCCCCAGCAACATTCCAGCGCCTCGTTGATATAGTTTTACGTGATGTACCAAATTGCAATGCGTATCTTGATGATCTGGTGCTGTATTCGTTGAGTTGGACCGAACATATTGGACTGTTAAGAACAGTATTTGAATGATTGGTTAAAGCAAATTTAACTCTTAACCTAGCAAAATGTGAATTTGGCAAAGCAACAGTCACTTACCTGTAAGGAGGTTGGTCAAGGCCAAGTACGACCAGTAGAGGCCAAGGTCACGGCAATAATGGAATTTCCTGTTCCTACTACCAGTAGAGAGTTGCGGCGGTTCTTGGGTATGGCAGGCTATTATCGTAGCTTCTGCAAGAATTTCTCTACGATCGTGAGTCCTCTTACTTCACTACTCAGCCCTTCTAAAACTTATGAGTGGTCTGCTGAGAGTCAGCATGCTTTTGATTCAGTCAAAATTTTGATGTGTAATGCACCTGTTTTAATGACACCTGATTGTACTTGTGTTTTTAAATTGGAGGTTGATGCGAGCGCCGTGGGTGCTGGTGCCGTTCTTATTCAGGAGGATGAGAATGGGATAGAACATCCTATTAGTTATTATTCTCGTAAGTTTAATAAACATCAGCTGAATTACTCCACAATTGAAAAAGAAGCTCTTGCTTTATTGTTTGCGTTACAACACTTTGAAGTCTACCTTGGTTTCAATAGTCTTCCGATTGTGGTTTTATACAGATCACAATCCTCTTGTGTTTTTAACTCGAATGTGCAACCACAATCAGCGTTTAATGCGCTGGGCTCTTATTGTCCAGAGCTACAATTTAGAAATCAGACATAAGAAGGGTTCAGAGAATGTCTTAGCTGATGCTCTCTCAAGAGCATAGTTTGGTTTGGTGTTTTATTTTTTTTACAAACGAGTTTGTTCTTAACAGAGTATGTGAGCGGAGTGGAGTGGCAACAATTTCCCCTCTGCGCTCAGAGCATTTAATAATCACTCCACTCCAGCTCCGCTCCGGGTTCACAATTTCCCGCTCCCGCTCCACTCCGTGCTCAGTGATACCAGAAACACCGCTCCGCCTTTGCTCCATGGCTAAAGTATTTCAGTATGTTTGAAATGTTATGTTCATAACGTAGCCTATATTAAAAATAAAAAATAAAAAAATAACAGGAGAGTTTCAAAGTGGCTTAGGCTATTGTGTGCAAACTTTTTTTTTTTTTTTCTACCACATGCCAAACTAATAACATGGATGTCAGAATTTGATATAATTACTGTATTCTGCTGTGCAAATTTTGTTTGTGATGAAAATAACAGTACATTATTTTATCTACAGATCAATGCATTTCTTACAGATTTCTGCTCATTCAAAATCAGATGCAGATGAATTATCACTGTAAGATTACATTTCTTTGAATGCATTATTGCGAAAGCGATTGCGTGTGAATGTGCTGTAATGGTTTAAATCATGCTTCAACCCGAAAATATTCAGTAAAAGGAACAGACAAACTCCTTCAGAGCTAACCTATAACTTCCCGCTCGGCTATTGTCGTCATTGTAACCTTCTGATTTGAGAGATCCATCTGTATCAAGCTATAGTTAAATGTTTAACGTGAATACTTGCAGTATATATTGCAGTTATATATGCAGTTATATTACGGGCCGTTGGCATGAATTGGAGTGGTGGATGGAGCGGTGGTGGAGCGCTCTTGGAGCGAGTGAAAACCACAACGCTCCGACTTTTTTAAAAAATCCGCTCCTCGCTCCTGTCAAAATCAGACCGCTCCACTCCACGCTCCGCTCCGCTCACATACTCTGGTTCTTAAGAGTGGGAGTGTTACATCCATAAATTCCTGTGAGTGCCTGCTCTCTCTCTCGCTCTTTCCCTCCTTGGCTGTCAATCTCTTAGGCGCCTCCCTTGTCTGCTGATTGGCTCTGGAAGCTGTCCGTTTTCATTAATCAATGTGACACCGACCTATCCAGTGCCAGTAAAAGTTTCCACCATCAGATAAAAGGACGTGCAAGGAAGTGAACTGGAGACCTTTTTGCTTTCCTGGGGTTTTGCTGTTATGTTACTTGTTTCTTGATTTGATTTTTTGTTTCTTTGTTTATGCCAAATTTCACTTAGTTTTTTTTAACCATTTATCTTTTGAACATTGTCTCTTTTTGATTTGCCATTTTGTTTGTTTTTGTCACCTTGTGACTTGGATGGCGTTGCTCTTTGAGCTTTGCTGAGCTTAGGCTCTAAGACGTTTACTCCTTACCCAAGAAGAAGGTGGATAGGAAAGCTGTCGTGCGACTTCCATTGTGCAACATTTAGGTAACTCAATCTGTTTAGACACCCTAGGTAAGAGGTGAACGCCCTCTGTATGTTTGGTTTTTTATTAGTTGAGAATAGGGAAGTTTATGGCGCCTGGCGCTGAAGATTTGCTTTCTTTTCCTTTAGTTAGGTTAGAGGTTTAAAATAAGTTAGAAGTGATTTTGTTTTTGTTTCTTTCTTTCTTTTGGCGTCACTAGCGTCCTCTTTCTCTTGGGTTGATTTGTGTTTTTGTTTGTTTTCTGAGTTGTAAATATTTGTATATTGGTTGTCTCTTTAATGATTTATATTCTTTTTGGTAGTTATTTGGATTTTCACGTTGTACAATAAATCACATTTGTTGGCAACCAGTGTCTCTGCATTGTCTCTTGCTGCCTCCATCAGTTTTACAGGTTTACCACAAAAATTTTGAATGTTACTCCTTTTACCCCTAGACCATTTTAAGAGGGTCGTAACAATAACATTTCTATCATCAGATCAGGTATTTGTGGAAGTATGGTTGAATATTCGACTTGTTCCTTGACTAATTTAATCATTTAGAGGAGCTACTCACATTATATTTATCACTAATCTCATCATAACTCAATATATTCCTGAGTGGTCATAACATGTGAGTGTGTCTATCTTCCAGCACTCATCGATGAACAGAGTTTCTATTCACCAAAATATATCTGTTATTCCAGATAGATGTTATGTGTGCTAAAATTATCTTTAAAAATCAGTTTCCAATATAATGGTACTTGATGAAAAGTAGAAAGTTTTATGAGGAGTTTAGACAATTCAAAATCACATTGGAATAAAAAACTAATAGCAGCACATTTGATGAATGTAGCTGTAGAAATCTCAAACCAAAATGAAGATTCATTATTTATGAAAGACTGGAAACACTTAAGATTGATGATCCATTCATTATATCAAAATCAACTGTTTTAACACCACCCGCTTCATAATTTTTAATCATTTCACTCTTCCATATATAATGAAATCAACATTTAACTTATTTATCACCTTTATCTTTTTAATAGACACTGATCTTAAGAAGAACATGGATAGATGAATCTAGAAATGACGTTAATAAGATTCTACCAAAGATCATTTTTTGGTAACAGAATGATAAGACCTTGTTTCATAGTTGGTGAAAGTTGGTTATTCTTTATACACTTTATACACAAAGCTTCCAACAAAATAGATGTTAGTTCATCCCAATTAATTCCATCCCAATAAAAGTGTAAAGATGTGGTGAAAACATCAGGGCCTGGTGATTTACCAGGTTTACTCTGTTTAACAGCTGCTTCAAGTTCTTGCAAGGTTATGTCTGATTCACAAGCTTCTTTAATACACCCTCAGTCGACGGATATCATTTTTATCATCAGAAGAAAAGAACTAGAGTAACTCCAATGTCTGCATCTAAGAAACACAAATCGATCTTTTCTCAAATGATTTATTCCTAAATTCATTCCCTCTCTCCCTGGTCTCCTACAATAAGAGCTGATTGAGGATTGGTAGAAGACCTTTCTAGTAGGACTTCTCCAACAGTGACTGAATAGAGGCGAGTTCCTGAAGCTGTATCTGTAGAGTCTGTCCTCGTCTTCAAGACAAAAGCTCTCATCAACTGAACTGAATCACTGCAGCTCCTCCTAAAAGAGTCCCAACACAAAACTAGACACATTACACTCGTCTGCTAGAGTTTGGGGTCAATCTAGTTTACCTCTGTCAATGTTAGTGAGCATGGTGTACAGCTGCTGAAACACACTTTGATTTGATTATTTAACAGCTTTGACGAATGCAACACTCTCACCATCAGCATCAAGATGACACAGGAATTCCCTGAACACTGTTGAGGAAAACTCTGGGAAAGGAAATGTGCTTTAAAAACAACCGCTGGCTTGTTTAAACACGTATACATACATATCCTCAACCATTTAGCATCATCTCAACCCCAAAATTACTTTAATTCACTTTTTAAAACCAAGCATTGATCATTATGGTATGAGACTTTATGACTTTTGTCAGACTTGAATTGGAAACACGCTCACAAAAAATTGAGTGGAAAGTTTCTGTGGTTGTAATAAAAATAAATCAAATATATATGATGTTGTATGTTTTTGTCAGATAAAACAAATCTACATCTGTGTCGCTGCAGCACAGAAGCAGTCTTCAGTAGCACAGGAATATTTGTAGAAATAGACAACAGTACATTGTATGGGTCACAATACATTTCTCTTTTATGACAAGAATCATTAGGATATTAAATAAAGATCATGTTCCATGAACAGTTTTTTTAAAATCTCCTACCGTAAATATATCACAGCTCAAGGTCTCTTCCTGTTTCAGTCCAGGATCTTTGGTCAATGAAGGTTCAATGTGTCTGTCATTCCAAAGAAAACACAAAACACATAATGTGTAATTACATGATCAGTTCTGTAGCTGAGAACCAGACTCTGATGAACTTGAAGTCTGAGAACAAGGCTCCTTCTGGAAATTATAACCAAATATCACGTCTGGAACAAGGCCAGTAAATTAATTTCCTTTGGTCTCAACCTAAATATGGTTCTGTAGATCTCATCTCCAAAACCATCGGGGCCAATAGAATCAAGAAAAAGTATTTCCCTCTACAAACAAAACCTGCAATCAATGGGTTTGTTAATATCCACGGAAATCAAACTCACTAACCCTACCTGTTGAATTTGGAAATATTAGAACTAGAAAGATGAACAGAAACTGAACACAGAGCAGATGGTGATCAGATTCATCCTCCTGCTGCTCCAAGCTGGAAACAGTACCATATCCTCGACGCTCACGCTTCACTAATAGTATTGTGACAAAATAATATGCAAAAAAATAACATACTTCTGTGTCTACAATGTAAATTTTTGTCTTTCCAGCTGGGAACAGTATAGAGGTCCACAATGTTAATATTTGTCCCTTACGGAGAGAACATAAGCTATTAAACATGCATACATCCAAAAGAAAACTTCTAGAAGAATATATAATAGTATATAAAGCAGCTTCTTCCACAATCTTGAGGCAGAAATGAATTACAGAACGATCACATCCCTGTCCAAGCTGCTGTGTGTAACATTATTCATTATCTAGGAATGAGTTTTTTTGTGCAGTAAATGAAGACACATTAGATCCATGCACTGTCTTAAACCCAGGCTCCAGAAGTCTTCTCTTGTCAGGTCAATTTGGCCTTTCTTTATGATCAGTTCTTCTGATGGCCGACTCTTGTCCAACACATACTTTAACTAAAACTAAAGATGGTTTGACAGATGAAGTAATGGTTGACTAAATAAACCCAGTACTAAGCAGTTGATCTTGATTAGGCTCCCAGTCCTTCTCCCAGCTCGCACCTGAACAAGCAGATGATGCTCTACCTGCGTCTGAATGAAGTAGCAGTGTCCTGGAGAAACATCCTCTCTGTTGGTCCATCTGATGATATACAAACACCTGACCATGGACTACATGCACACAGCCTTCTTTAGAGCTTCTGTATAAAGAGAAGCCAGCTCCAAAACTTCTGCTGAAACCTTGTGCTATATATGTGGACCCTCTTGAGACCCTCACAGAAACCTCTCCTGCCTCATTCTTATCAGAAACTGAGAAATAAAAGAACTGCAATCACCATAAATAATGACAGCAGCATTCTCTTACAGCTTCATTATATTTAATAACACTTAACAACATCATTTTATATGCTGATCCTGTAATCCCAGAAGAGTCTCTAGACATGTAATTATACATTTAAACATTAAGTACACACTATCATGCTAACGATCGACGGCTAGCTAGTGATGCTAGCTCATAAACAACCTATTGACCATTTATCATCTGTAAATACTGTTATGTAAGCGCTAGATGCTGTTTAGCTCTTTATATCAACATCTAAAAGGAAGGGAAGTTGTGGCCTAATGGTTAGAGCGTCGGACTCCCAATCGAAGGGTTGTGAGTTCTAGTCTCGGGCCGGACGGAATTGTGGGTGGGGGTAGTGCATGAACAGCTCTCTCTCCACCTTCAATACCACGACTTAGGTGCTCTTGAGCAAGGCATCGAACCCCCAACTGCTCCCCGGGCGCCGCAGCATAAATGATGACCACTGCTCCGGGTGTGTGCTCACAGTGTGTGTGTGTTCACTGCTCTGTGTGTGTGCATTTCGGATGGGTTAAATGCAGAGCACAAATTCTGAGTATGGGTCACCATACTTGGCTGAATGTCACTTCACTAAACATGGCTGTGTGTTCACACATAATTAGTTACTTTAATTTGGATAGAATTTATTCATCATTAAAGACATTTTTATCAAAGTTGTATTATTTTATTTTGATTTGAAGTGTAAGTTGAAGTGTAAGATTTAGTCAAATCTGGACATAGAGAAATAATTGTGTAAAAAAGGCCACCCCTTGAAAGTGAACTCTTACGAACCCTCCCGCCTGTGTTCGTGATTTGGACTGTTCCTAATCTTTCCGCGGAGTGAGAACCAAGATATTATAGAGGCTGGATGTGTTGATGTGTTTATAGTTAATATTTTATAGTTAAATTAGTTAGAAGTGGCCCGTTTAAGGATTGTGTGGATATATGTGTGCGTGCAACTAATCGTAAGTACATTTACATAATTAAACGTATGATAAGTTCACAAGCGAGATTAATGACCGCTGCCGCGGCATTCCGCCTAAATGTTTACATTGTTTATTATATTTGCACATTTTCTTGTTGACAAAATGTTATATTTTGCCTGTGTTTTTTGTTTGATAGAATATTTAATGTTATTGCCTATTAGGCTATTTATAAAAATAACTTAAGACGCATCTCAGGGAACATGTTCGGGCTTGTTCACCGGACGAGCTAGGCACGTGAGCTAGACGCACAGTGCAGTAGTGCGATCATTTAATAGAACTTTGAGTCATATTTGTATATATTATATTTAGATAATTTACAATGCTGTTACTTATGAGTATTTAAGTACTGCTGTAAAGATCTGTTAATGTGTATTTATTAATTTATTCATATTTGTATACTGTTTTATATTTACAGAACCACACACATCTTTGCACAATAAATCACCCTGAAGTACATTCCTGGTGTGAGACCTAATGTTCTGACCGGACACCCTGTAGCCGTTCTATAAATCCGAACCCGAGTTAGACAAGAGTAGTCAGCAGTTTTTTCAAATTGTGTTGCTCATACTTGTTTCCTATAATAGCTCGATCAGTCACATGAAAGTAATTATTATCAACATTTCTAAATTATAGAATTGAGTGTTAAATACCGTAAACAGAGACACGGTCTGAAAAACTGACACATTCAGATTTATGTAGCTTTATTGGTTTAATAAAAAGGTTTTATAAAGTATATCACTGATACTTTATTGCTGAGCATTGTCACATAACATCATTTTTACTAATGTTTAACAGCTCAATGGTGTTTGCAGATTATATGAACATTCAATGTCAAGCCAAACCAATCCGATAATGTTAACACCAACTCACAATTCAGTGTGAACACATGGGAGTCTATCCTAATGGTACACAACTTATAAAGCATCATGTTTTAATTCATTTGTTATATATTTATGTGTACATTGAAAGTACCAGTTACCAGTTCAGACAGGGTAAATATTAAAACATCAAATGTCACGAGATGTTGCTTATTACTCTCACATTACTATCATATTGAGCGTTTATTAGCACTTATAAAGCACATATTAAAGCCTGATTCTGCATGATCATATTCTACATCAGCATCAGCAGCTGAATCTGAAGCTCCTGAAAGACTGAATTAGAGCCAGATCAACTGTGTTCAGCAGCGATACTGTGAGTGTTTGGACACAATTCATTTAGTGAATCGAGTGTTAAATCAGCGCAGACAGAAAAATAAAGCAGACGATCAGGAGACGGATTCATTCGGAGTCAATTCAGCCTCTGATCTCAATCACATTCATGATTATTCATACTGTCATCAGTTCACATCAGGATTCAGAAACCAGTTCAGGATCAAATGAGTCACTCATGGACTTTTATTACATTTGATGAGCAGTTTACAATAGAAATATTAAAGCACACATATTACTCTGTTTATTAAAGATTCAGAACAGTATGAGAGTCTGATCTAGATTCATAACTTCTGTATGATGATGAAAAACTAATTAAAAATCAATAGAAATGTAGTGATGTGAGATTTGATGAGTTTGTGTGCATGTGAACATCAGAAAGAGTCTCTCTACCATTTAATATTCTTTTGTCTGTTTTCTTAATTGCAGAATATTTATCATGTGCATCCAGTCCTTCGTGCTGTCTTTGCTGTAAACTGGTTTAAAGGGACAGAAGTGAGAGACTTATTTACCCTCATTTGATAAAACTGTTTTGAAAAAAAATATTTTACATTTAGAAATTTCTAGAATCTCAGGTTTTTTTATTAGTGTAAAAACTTTTCCTAATTCCTTTTTCCAAAATAAAAAAGTAAGTAAGTGAAATGTGCACTTATTTTTCACAGACTCTTGAAGTGTTCCTGTAGCTCAGTGGAAGAACATTGCATTAGGAAGCGCAAGGTTTTGTGTTCGATTCCCCGGGAACACATGATAGGTGAAGATTGTCAGCCTGAATGCACTGTAAGACGCTTTGGATAAAAGTGTCTGCTAAATGCCTTAATTTAAATTTACTCAATAAAATTTAACAGGTCAAGTTACATGTACTTATTAGTTTTTTTATTTTTACTTAACTTAGATTTACTTAATTTCCAAATGTGTAAATTTACTTGAAAAATGCTTGTGCAAAAACTTGCCAAATCAAAATTAAGTAAATTTACTTCTTTTTTTCAGTGCACAAAGACACGGAGGAATCATTGTAAACCCTAAATCCAGCATAGAGGGGTTCAGTGAATGTGGTGTTGAGTGTGTGTAAGTGTGTGAGGGTGTGTGTGTGTAAGTGTGAGTGTGTGTGTGTGTCAGAGACGCAGTAGAAGGACAGAGAGCCGGCCGACACGTCCACATACACTCCTACTCTCTTACAGGATGAACGGACAGCAGGAATATCCGTTCTGTTATAATTGTGACGGACAGTGAATCTGTTATCAGAGCAGAACAGACTCCAGGATTTGTCATTGTATCCAAACACACAGTCACTCCCTCCTCCTTTCCTGTTGATTCCTTTATATGACACTGATATTACAGCACTATCTCCGCTCCATTCAGTCTCCCAGTAACAGCGTCCAGTCAGACTCTCAACACTCAGAACCTGATGAGCATCATCAAATCTCTCTGGATGATCAGCATACGGCTGACAATCTTTCACTAATGTGATCTTCTTGTTCTCATCAGACAGAACGAGTTCAGTGTTTGCTGTGTTTGGATCCAGTGTGAGATCACAGGCATCTGAACACAAGAAGAGAGAAACATCAAGAACAACACAACACTGAAGATGTCTGTGTGTTTACAGCTTTGACTAGAGCTGTGTCTGAAAGCGCTCCCTATACACTATATAGTGCACTACATCAGCTGTCACACATTCTGTAGTGATGTCTGAAATCTGAGTGAACGACCGTTATCTTATCTGAGCTCAAAACGCTGCTCACGAGAGGATCAAGATGTCTTTACTGTCACCTTTGAGCTATTTCATTTGTTCTTGGTGAATAAAAGTATTATTGTTATTTTATATATATAAAGTTTTTCATTGTATTTTAAATGGTAATATATCATTGGCTTTGAAGCAGCAAAACTGTTTTCTAGTTTGATAATAATAAATGTTTCTTGAGCAGTAAATCATCACACTCACAATAGTGATTTAAGAACAAAAACCAGACGAATCTCTTTAAATAAATCATCTGATCGATGTCTTGAGGTGTGGTAACTGTAGTATAAGTGCAATAATTGACTCCTCTTCACGTCGTGATCACATCAAAGCTGTTAGCGGCAGACGGAGAACTGTTTGAAGGATTTGTCTGAAGCCTCTTTTTTTAATCCAGGCAGCAAATGCTTTAAAAACAGTTTTAAAATTACTTGATTGCATTCCAGATGCTTTTAAAGTACTTTTCACTATAAATTTTGAATGTAAAACATTGTCATGAATTTGTTGTATTCCCATTAGTAAAATACCCAACACATTAAGTGTTGTAGACGATTAGATATTTATATTCAGAGATTGACTCTGGCATGTAAAAGAGTGATAAAGTGATAATTAATGTGATGACTGGTTCAGTGACAGAAACACGGGACACACACAGGTCTATAATAACTGCTGAAATGTCTGTGTGTCTCAGGTCTCAGGTCAGTCTGAGCGCTCATGATACACACAGTACAGCTGTACACCTGCAGGAGACACAGATCAACACTGGCTTTCTTTTTCAAGTTTGGATATTTGTCCTTCTGTAGCCTATACTTCATCTTTCAGTTTCTCAAGAGTAATCAGAGATGCGATCGCACAAGATCCTCTTCAGCTGTCACAAGCCGAGGGTGAATCTAAAGGTTTACATGATTAAACTGAATCCACACTCGAGGACATCGCTTCAAATCATCTGTCCAGTTCAGACACAAATGACTCAGTCCCCCAGGTTTTTATTAGCGGCTTAGAAACAAAACAATGAATATTTGTTCACTTGCTAAAGTGGGAAAATAACCAAAAGAGAGTCCTTTCACGTCCTCTTGATTTGAGAACCATTCACGACTCGCGAGGACATGAGGCTTAAATAATTAATTTAGCCTCAAACATACTGATTCTAATCACTAAAATAATAAGATAATACAAAGATAACACAAATAAAAAGAGAGTTTTTTCAGTATCTCCTGCAGCTTTACGACTGAACACACTGTGTGTGTGCGCTCTTGTTTTTGTATCATATCAGGACACAACTCTGTATAATGACATGGGTATGACACAGGTATTACAAGGAGAGGGTGACTTATGAGGACATAACCCATGTCCCCATTTTTTAAAACGCTTATAAATCATACAGAATGAGTTTTTTTGAGAATTAAAACTGCACAAAGTTTCCTGTGAGAGTTAGGGTTAGGTGTAGGGTTGGTGTAGGGCCATAAAATATACAGTTTGTAGAGTATAAAAACCATTACACCTATGGGATGGACACACTTTTCACAAAAACAAACGTGTGTGTGTGTTTTCTCCCTCTCTCTCTCTCTCTCTCTCTGTTTGTGTGTGTGTTAGTGTAGACCTACACTTTCGTAGTCCTGCTCTCATCATCTTCTCTCCTCCATGATCCACACTATAAACACACAAATACAGGTTCATAAGTTGACACTCATATAATCAGACTGAGTCAAAAGTTGTTGACCATGCCCACAAGCCACGCCCCCAGCACTGTATATATATATATATATATATATATATATATATATATATATATATATATATATATATATTATTACAAATACAAAAAAGTTTTACATTTTAATAAATTATAAAATGTTATTCCTGTGATGCAAAGCATGATTTTCTTCATCATTACTCCAGTTTTCAGTGTCACATGACCTTCAAGAAATCATTACAATTTATTTGACTCTCAAGAAACATTTCTGATTATTATCAATGATGAAAACTATTTTACTTTACTATTTTACCAGGCGTGTGGAAAGCATGGTTCCTAGGGCTAGCTGCAGGCGGCGGCTCCCTGTCGTTGCTCCAGCACCGTGAGATGTTTCGGGATTAATGGAGCGAAACATCAATGAAGGGTGGCTCCCGGCTGATGACCCTGCAGCTACCCGCAATGGCACCGTCGGAGGTGCAACAAGCAGAAATGCTTATCAGGCAGTCACTTGCCTGTGCTACTATCTACAATGTCTGGAACACCAGTAACTACTGTGAATAGGGCGTTTGGCGTCCAGGAAAGACTGGAGGGCAGCCGGGAAAGACCGACTGACGGCAGGCAGGAAAGACTGCACCGGGGCGGACGGGCTAGTTACCCTCTCCACAGGTCCTCATACCGGGGACACCCTAACTAACTACGAGCACAAACAAAGAAAGACAGCCTGAAGGTCCACCGAGAGGTGGGATGGAAGATGGACCAAAGGTCAGACAAGGAGAAGTCAGATTTGGGTTGAGCACCACAGCGTTACTGATTTCACTGTTGCGGATGGTGGAGCAGCGCACCAGCAGCAGGCCCAAAGTCAACAACAGGCGCACAGCCCAGAGCGGGAACGTCACGCAGAGACACCCAGTAGCAACCCCACAAGACAGGCAGGGGGAGAGACCAACCAAAGTCAAATGACCAAAATCCATAGAAAAAGCTGCCTGGGAAAGCTTCGACCAAGATCTGCACATCATACTTGAGAATTCACTACGAGGCAGCACAATCACCAAGCTTAACCTCTTTGGCAGTATTGTTTATGGGGAGGGCAAAGAGAGGTTGGGGAGGTAACCCAGAGGAAGAACATCCCTAGGGAGGTGGGAAGGCGTGAGCGAGAGATTCACAAGCTTGTGAAGGAGAGGAGGCTGCTTAGGAAGACCTGGCAGAAAGCAGATGAGAACGAAAAGGAGGGTCTGAAAGTGCTCTGGGACCAGATCAGAAGCAGTCTTGCAACCCTGAGAAGGGCAGAGTGGATCTGGAAGCGAAGAGGCAAGAAAGAGAAGGAGTGATTGAGTTTCTTTCGGGACCCTTTCAAATATGCCCGAAGCCTGTTGGAAGAGAAAAAAAGCGGGAGGCTGGAAGCTACCGTGCAGGAGAACCAGCTAACTGACCAAGGAAAGAACATCCCGCTTGGGTCACCAGGACATGTGCCTTGTCCTGCTGAGCCAGCCATTGAATTTGACATGACACCACCCAAATGGGCTGAAATCAAGCTAGTGGTAGACAGGGCAAGGTCTGCCTCTGCACCAGGTCTCAATGGCGTGCCCTACAGGGTTTATAAGAGATGTCCCATGGTGCTGAAGCTACTCTGGAAGCTGATGAGAGTATCATGGAAGGCCCAGAACATCCCCTCAGAATGGAGCCGTGCAGTGACAACTTTCATTCCAAAAGAACAAAATTCCCACAACATCAACCAGTTTAGAGGCATTGCACTGCTAAACGTGGAGGGGAAATATTTTTTTCTGTGGTGGTCAAGCGCTTAACCAATTACCTCCTGAGCAACTGCTACATTGATACAAGTTGCCAAAAGGCAGGTGTGAAAGTGAAGTGACATTCAGCCAAGTACGGTGACCCATACTCAGAATTTGTGCTCTGCATTTAACCCATCCGAAGTGCACACACACAGAGCAGTGAACACACACACACACACACTGTGAGCACACACCCGGAGCCATTTATGCTGCAGCGCCCGGGGAGCAGTTGGGGGTTCAATGCCTTGCTCAAGGGCACCTAAGTCGTGGTATTGAAGGTGGAGAGAGAGAGCTGTTCATGCACTCCCCCCACCCACAATTCCGTCCGGCACGAGACTAGAACTCACAACCCTTCAATTGGGAGTCCAACCCTCTAACCATTAGGCCACGACTTCCCACAAAAGTCGTGGTGTCCCAGGGTTCCCCGGTTGCGTAGAACATTCAACTATGATCTGGGAGCAGATTCAGACAGCCAAGCGGGAAAAACAAGATCTGCACGTAGTTTGGTTGGATCTGGAGAATGCATATGGTTCCATTCCCCATCAGTTGAGGAGGAACCGAGCGCCAACCTCCCGCTGGGTGTGGGCTATATAAGGATCAGGTGTGGCTCAGATTTGGGGATTCTGGTTGACTTAAGGGTCAGCTAAGGCTGATTAACTGGCTAAGATTCGGGCCGGTTATGGCCCATGTGTGGCCCGAGTCTTTAATCCAGTTCTGGGCCACTTCCGGGCCGTCATTTTTTGCGGTACTTGGGCCAAGGGAAAAGTCATGTGTGGCCCGGATCTGGGCCAGAAGACCTTTGCTATGTGGGATGAGAGAGAGCGGGAGGTTGGCGCTCGGTTCCTCCTCAACCACAAGGAGTCGATCCATATATGACACTGCCTCAACAAACTCTGGTTTCTCTCTCTCTCAATTCTGTTCTTCAATCCACAGTTAGGTTGGTTACTGCATGATGATTGAAATCATGCAAATAACCTCAAGCTGTTACCTAAATAAACTGCGGTCCCACTTTAGTCCCAGATCAAAACACTTCCGGGCCGTCATTCTTTGCGGTACTTGGGCCAAGGGAAAAGTCATGTGTGGCCCGGATCTGGGCCAGAAGACCTTTGCTATGTGGGGTGACGACAACAAGGAAGAGACTTAAACTGTAATTCATCGACCGGACGCTTGAGGCTGGCTGCAGAAGAGAGTCAGTCCCATAGACTCTCCATGTTAAAATGCCCAACTTTTCAGCAGAAAAAAACATGTTTACAGCCTGGTGCAAAAAATGAGTTTGGTCTATATAGCTAATTTTACCCTTCATGACAACTGTGAGGGGGGGGATTGTTTTATAACTCATCCGTTTAAATTATATTAAGACTTAAAGTTCTGCATAATTAAGGGTGTGGCCTACATCCATGTGTTTATACAGTCTATGGGAGGAACACAGAGAGAGGTGAAGAAGGGAATGGAGGGGGAGCATAGGCTTGAGCCGCTGGTGGAGGCAGCCTCACGCCAGCATCTGTTACAGGAGCTGCAGGACACAGAAAGATGTAGAGAGAGCTGGAGGAAAAGATTGAACAGAGGAGGGAGGAGAGGTTTTGCAGCGGTGGAATCTGGAGCACGGATCAGGCTCGCCGATGACTCTAATGACTGTTTTGGAGGGTTAACTTACTAAAAAGAGACGTACAAAGAGACGTACAAAGCTCCTCCCAAATGTTGTTAATAAAACATAATTTAATGTAGATCTGCATCATTCACACACATGTTCAGTACGTCAGTATTAGTGTTTGACATACTTGAGTATCTGCAGTTTATAGTTTGGATCCTGCAGTTTGTGTTTGAGCAGGTGGACTCCTGATTGTCCTGGGTGATTGTAGCTCAGATCCAGCTCTCTCAGGTGTGAGGGCTTTGAACTCATAGCTGAAGACAAATAACCACAGCCTTCCTCTGTCACCATACAGCCAGACAACCTACAGACACACACACAAAGAGACATAATCTACGGACATACAGTCAGTTCATCTATAGACACAAACGCACACGCACATCATCATCTACACACACACTTTGTGATCAGTTGACTGTAAATCAGGGCTTGAAAACGAAAAGAAAATTCAATCGGTTCACTCTGAGCAGAATCAATATTTTAACGTTTCTGTTCCTCCGTTCCTCTGAATTATTAGCATTCTGAAACCGGTTTTCGGCAGGAAAAAATACCGGTTAATACCGTTATTCTTTAAAAACAATATTATGTGTCTATAATTTGCCTAATAATAATGTAACGCACGTCATTTCTATATGCAGGCTTTACAGTGCTTACTCGTTGTCTTTGTTGTAAGGAGGACACCGACAGGAAGCTCGGCAGATCATAACATTTGATTTATTAAACATGAAGAGGTGAACATCATGAATTAGCCACATCTGATTACACAGTGTGGGTCATCTCTCTCTCTCTCTCTCTCTCTCTCTCTCTCTCTCTCTCACCTCTCTCTCTCTCTATCTCTCTCTCTCTACCTCTCCCACTCTCTCTCTATCTCTGTCTCTCTCTGTGTGTCTCTCTCTCTCTCTGTACCTCTCTCTCTCTCTCTGTGCGCGTTGCATGCTGGGAGCAAATGGACGGACGGAGTTTGGCGTGGGTGTGAGTGGCTCTGAGTTTGAGTGGATAATTTCTCTTCTTTATTTGTTGTTTTCTAAATTTGTTTTGTTTTTGGTGGCGGTAAAGTTGTTTAAGCTGACTTCGGTCAGCGAGTGCAAGGATGGAGACAAAAGCGGGTGATTTCTCGTGTCTGACAATCAGGCACCGCTGTAAATGCATGCCTCATGCGTCGGTATCAGTGGAAGATTGTCTGATGGTCGTGAGTGCGGTAGTTGGCAGCGTTAACATCAGGTCCGCTTCTCGTATGAATAAGGCTATAGTTATTTTTCTAAGTGAAAGCCAAATGGCAGATGGGTTGGTTGAGAGTGGATTAATAATCAGGGATACGTTTGTGCCCGTTTTGCCTCTGTCAAGCCCATCAAAAAAGATCATTTTGTCGAACGTGCCTCCGTATGTAAAAAATGAAAAGTTGGAGGAAATATTAAAGAGATTCGGTAAATAAGTAAGTTCAATTAAGTTGATTTCGCTTGGATGTAAAAATCCGTAATTAAAGCATGTAGTGTCCTTTCGGTGTCAAGTTTTCATGATTCTGATTGCTCAGTGTGAGCCTCTAAATTTGTCAGTGAAATTAACCATTGAGAATAAAGATTACACCATCTTTATCAGTTCAGAATCCATGAAATGTTTTATTTGCGGCGATTTAGGGCATTTCAGACAGACTTGCCCAAATCGTAATGTTGTTAATGAGGAAGTGGCGGTCTATGTGACTGATACTACTGAGGACGCGGTGCCGCTTCAACTCTCGCAGGCCACGGTACAAGCTGCACCGAGTAGCTCTCATGAGAGACCGGTTAACGTGAGTAATGATCCCGCGGCCGAGGCTATATAGCCGGGGGTGAGCGATGAACAGGTGCATCCAGAGAATTTGCTTGAGGCTGTTACACCTTAACAAGGAAAACAGGCAAGCTCTGCTGTAACTGAGATTGAAACGTTCAGCGGTGAAGAAACTCAAGAAGACAATGCTTCACAAGCAGTGGTGGATTCAAAGTCACAGAATGAGGATTTTGATAGAGACTGCGAAGATTTGTGTGCTGAAGATGACGAGACGGATGCGATACATGCATTTGAAGGTAGGAATACATTATTATATTCAGTTCAGCAGATCAATAGCTTTCTTGATAAAACGAAAGGGCTTCGCTAGCCTAATAATGAGCTGTTTTTCCAGGATCTAAAGTTGTTTTTGGATTCTTGTACTGTGGCTATGAGGGAGGCTACATTTGACGAGCTTGACAGACCAAAACGATATCGGCTAAAGAAACTTCTGTGTAATGTAAGAAGTATTTTGCATGTACAATGGGAAGTCGTGGCCTAATGGTTAGAGGGTTGGACTCCCAATTGAAGGGTTGTGGGTTCTAGTCTCGTGCCGGACGGAATTGTGGGTGGGGGGAAATGCATGTACAGTTCTCTCTCCACCTGTTTTGTATTTATTTTTGAGCTGCATTTATTTTTTCATGGCACCTTTGGCACACATGGCTGTGATCATCGGAGACTCCTTCGTCCGACAAGTAAGTGCTACGTTAGTCGAAGGTAAAGTGCACACTCATTGTTTGCCTGGTGCTCGTGTTCTCGATGTTTCTGCGCAGATACCCGCGATCCTGAAGGCCGACGAGAGCCCCAGAGCGGTCGTGCTTCACGGCGGGGTTATCGACACCATGCTGCGGCAGACGGAGACGCTGAAGAGGGACTTCAGGAGCCTGATCGAGATGGTTCGCAGCACGACGCCCGCGGCGACGATCGTCGTGTCAGGACCACTGCCCACGTATCGACGAGGACACGAAAGGTTCAGTAGACTTTTTGCTTTAAATGAATGGTTGTTGTCATGGTGTAAAGAACAGAAACTGCTATTTGTTAATAACTGGAATCTTTTCTGGGAGCGTCCTAGGCTGTTTCGCGCTGATGGATTACACCCCAGCAAAATTGGAGCGGAGCTTCTCTATGACAACATCTCCAGGACACTTCACTCCATGTGACTAGTAAGTCAATTCTCAGATAACTATTATGATGAGTTTTGTTCCACCCGCTTAAATGATAAAAGTACTTGCGCTGTAAAAACGATTAAGACTGTGTCTGTTCCCCGAATAGTGAGGTCAAAATATAAATATAATGTAGGATCTAGAAAAAATCTTATCGTAATTAAACCAGAAAAAATTTAAAGTAAATGAACAAAAACAATTTTTAAAGTTTGGGCTCATAAATATTAGATCACTCACACCAAAAGCAGTTATTTTAAATGAAATGATCACAGATAATAGTTTTGATGTACTCTGCTTGACTGAAACCTGGCTAAAACCAAATGATTATTTTGGTCTAAATGAGTCTACTCCACCAAACTACTGTTATAAGCATGAGCCCCATCAGACTGGTCGTGGCGATGGTGTTGCAACAATATATAGTGATATTCTCAATGTTACCCTGAAAACAGGATACAGGTTTAACTCTTTTGAAATACTTCTGCTAAATGTTACTCTGTCAGACATGCAAAAGAAATCTAATGTATCTCTTGCTCTGGCAACTCTGTATAGACCACCAGGGCTGTATACAGAATTCCTAAAAGAATTTGCAGATTTCCTCTCAGACCTTCTAGTTACAGTTGATAAGGTGCTAATCATGGGAGATTTTAATATTCACGTTGATAATGCAAATGAGGACTTGCGTTTACTGACCTAATAAACTCCTTTGGAGTCAAGCAAAATGTCACTTGGCCCACTCATCATTTTAATCATACACTAGATTTAATTATATCGCATGGAATCAATCTTACTGCTATAGATATTGTAGCTCAAAGTGATGATATTACAGACCATTTCATTGTATCGTGCATGCTGTGTATAACTGATATTAACTATATGTCACAGCGATACCGTCTGGGCAGAACTATTGTTCCAGCCACCAAAGAAAGATTCGCAAATAACCTGCCTGATCTATCTCAACTGCTATTTGTACCCAAAAATACACATGAATTAGACGAAATTACTGACAACATGGGCACTATTTTCTCTAATACATTAGAAGCTGTTGCCCCGATCAAATTGAAAAAGGTTAGAGAAAAACGTACTGTACCATGGTATAACAGTAATACTCACTCTCTCAAGAAAGTAACTCGTAGTCTTGAACGCAAATGGAGAAAAAATAACTTAGAAGTTTTTAGAACTGCATGGAAAAACAGTATGTCCAGCTATAGACAGGCTCTAAAAACTGCTAGGGCAGAGCATATCCACAAACTCATAGAAAATAACCAAAACAATCCAAGGTTTTTATTTAGCACAGCAGCTAAGTTAACAAATTACCAGACGCCACCTGATTCAAATATTCCACCAACGTTAAATAGTAATGACTTTATGATTTTTTTCACTGATAAAATGGATAACATTAGAAATACAATAGCGAATGTAGATTCTACAGCATCTAACACTTCAGTTTAATCCATCGCACCCAAAGATAAACTGCAGTGCTTTACAAATATAGGACAGGAAGAGCTAAATAAACTTATCACTGTATCTAAACCAACAACATGTTTATTAGATCCTGTACCCACTAAATTACTGAAAGAGCTGTTACCTGTAGCCGAAGAAACACTTCTCAATATCATTAACTCGTCGTTATCTTTAGGTCACGTCCCAAAGCCATTCAAGCTGGTGGTTATCAAGCCTCTTATTAAGAAACCAAAACTAGATCCCAGTGTAGGCCTATTTCAAATTTTAGAAATTTTTAGAAATTTTAGAAAAAGTTGTGTCTGCACTTTTTGAAATTACAAATGACCTGCTCCTTGCGTCAGATCAAGGCTGCATCTCATTTCTAGTCTTACTTGATCTTAGTGCTGCGTTCGACACCATAGATCATGACATACTCATAGATAGATTACAAAACTATACAGGCATTCAAGGGCAGGCTCTAAGATGGTTTAGATCCTACCTGTCATTTATCATCAGTAAAATATGGAGTGCCACAAGGATCCGTCCTAGGTCCCCTTCTATTTTCTATATACATGTTGCCCCTTGGTAATATTATTAGAAAATATGGAATTAGCTTCCACTGTTATGCTGATGATACTCAGCTATATATCTCAACGAGACCAGATTAAACTTCCCAATTATCTAAGCTGACAGAGTGTGTTAAAAATTTAAAAGATTGGATGACAAATAATTTTCTCCAATTAAATTCGGATAAGACAGATATATTAATTATTGGACCAAAAAACACTACACATAATCTTGTAGATTACAATCTGCAACTAGACGGATGTAATGTTACTTCCTCTACAGTCAGAAATCTGGGTGTTATATTAGACAGCAATTTGTCTTTTGAAAATCATATTTCCAATGTCACAAAAACTGCATTCTTCCATCTTAGAAACATTGCCAAGCTACGAAACATGTTATCTGTTTCTGATGCAGAAAAGCTAGTTTATGCATTCATGACCTCTAGACTGGACTATTGTAATGCACTTCTAGGTGGTTGTCCTGCTTAGTCAATAAACAAGCTACAGGTAGTCCAAAATGCAGCAGCTAGAGTCCTTACGAGGTCAAGAAAATATGATCATATTACCCCAATTTTACAGTCTCTGCACTGGCTACCTATTAAGTTCCGTATCAGTTACAAATTATCATTACTTACCTATAAGGCCCTAAATGGTTTAGCTCCTGCATACCTAACTAGCCTTCTACCACGCTACAACCCATCACGCACCCTAAGGTCACAAAACACTGGACTTTTGGTAGTTCCTAGGATAGCAAACTCTGGAATAGCCTTCCTGATAATGTTAGGGGTTCAGACACAATCTCTCGGTTTAAATCTAGATTAAAAACACATCTCTTTCGCCAAGCATACAAATAATGTATCTTTTAAATTGTGAGTGTAGTTGCATCTAATCAAAGGTGCATTTTTATTCATTAGCTTGGGTTAAACTAATTTTATTTTGTTGGATCAGCAGCTATGCTAATGATGTCTCAATTTTGTTTCTATGTTTCGCTTACACAAGCACCAGTCTGGATCCAGAACACCTGAGAAGAGATGATGCTGACCCTCAGAGGACCTCAGATGATGCTAACCCTGAATCAACAAACAGAACTAACAATTATTGCTAAATGTGTGACTGCATCATATAATAACTTAATTAATAATACTGATAGTTCATCGTCTAGCTGACTACGTCTTGTATTATTATTATTTTTTTTATTTTTTCTAAAATCCTGTCAAATGCGCAAAAAACTACTAGCTACTACTAAATATTGTAGAAACATAATTTTCTGTAAAGTTGCTTTGTAACGATTTGTATTGTAAAAAGCGCTATACAAATAAACTTGAATTGAATTGAATTGAATTTGAGGTTTGGAACATTAAATATCAATGGGTGATGAAAAGGTGTAGTTTATTTGACTATGTTATGTTAAAGAAGTCTAGTACAGTTTTTCTTCAAGAGACGCACTCGGATTTGGAAAATCAAGTACAATGGCAAAGTGAATGGAAGGGACAGGTCATTCTGAGTCATGGTTGTAATGTCAGTGCCGGTGTTGCGATCCTTCTCGGACCTGAAAATAAAGGATTACCTGTAAGTGTTTTTGAATTAGTCCCAGGTCGAATGTTGCGGGTTGATTCACGGCTCTAACTTTTCACTTTTTAATATTTATGCTCCCAAAAATGTTTCAGAACGAAGTTATAGTTGCTCATAGTGACATTACTCAAGATAAGATGATTGTTTTGGCTGGGGATTTTACTTGTACCACAGATCACACATTAGATAGGAACCATGAGGAGCCCCACAGTCAGTCTGCAGATGTACTTAAAACTCTGATAAATTATCATCACCTTGTGGATACTTGGAGAGAAACTTTCCCCCAAACTAAACAGTATACTTGGGTTAAAGTTAATTCTAATAGGATATCTGGAGCCAGGCTTGATATAATTTATGTGCAGAAAAATGTCAGAGCTCAATTTTTTAATGGTTGTATTTCTCCTACTCCCTTATCGGATCACTTTTATATGTCCGTTGACGTTGCCACTGCACAGAGCACTACTAAGCACTGTATTTGGAAATTTAGTATGAACTTTTATTAGATCACAATTTTGTGCACTCTTTTACACTTTTTTGGGAGAGTTGGAGAGAGAGGAAATTGCAGTATAAGTCCTTAAGGGTAACACTTTAGAATACTGTTTCTTACTTACTACATAACTTATAAGGAATTATTGAAGAACTAACAGGTGATTATTCATTAACACTTAACTCACTACTGTTAACTACTAAGGAAGATGTGTTAATTAATCAGTATGTAATATAATTTTATGATTATGTTAAGTAACAGTTAGCTAATCAATAACTAATGTATTCTGTCATACCTCCTGAAGAACTACTATTGATTATCTACTACTTAGGGTTCTAGAAAAATAACTATGAAGTAACTACTAATGAACAGTTTAACACTATTACATTGAATTGTGACCCTTTCATATAAATGCTATTAGCAATAATAGTAGTAGTATGAAAATGCAATATTAATAAATGCAATACATTTTATAGAGGTTTTGCCTATGTAGTAAATTGTTTTGTGAGTGTGTTTTGTAAGAAATCACCTTCTAGTAGGAACCCCACTCCAGTGCCTTGTGATAACTTACCTTAGTTTTTATATTTTATATACAGTACTGTATGTGTGCCTCCTCAGCATATACCACATCATATATATATATATATATATATATATATATATATATATATATATATATATATATATATATACCAGGAAAAGTGAAAATACAGGTACCCAATTTGTAATTAATAAATAATTATAAAATAATTATGCAGGACTTATTTTGAACCTGAAACATTAGGCCTATTCTAAAGTGAAAATATTGGGAACCCATTAGTAATTAACAAAGAATTATCAGATAATTCCTGAAGAATTACTTAGAATCTGAAACAGTATTCTAAAGTGAAAACATAGGCAACCCATTATTAATTAATAATTAATTATCAAATAATTCTGCAGGACTTATTTTGAACCTGAAACATTAAACCTATTCTAAAGTGGAAATGTTGGGAAACCATTAGTAATTAATAAATAATTATTAGATAATTCCTCAAGAATTACTTAGAATCTGAAACAGTATTCTAAAGTGAAAACATAGGGAACCCATTAGTAATTAATAATTAATGATCAAATAATTCTGAATGACTTATTTTGAACCTGAAACATTTTGCAATATTTTGCTGTGCGATTTTCTCCTATCCAATGAGTGTCATTACAACCATACAAAAGCACAGCATGAAATTACAAATCACATCCATTTTATTTGTTTGCTGTACTCCATATCTTTAGAATCCAGAAGTTTGCAAGGAACATATCCAAATTCAGCCCTTTATCAATCGATCTTCATCTTCATTCTCAGTAACAGCGACCATCACATAGTCAAAGCCCGCGCTCGTTATATGATTTGAATGTGAAAATAGCATAGACAGTAAAAGAAATGGACACAGCGACCCCATTGGAACTCAATTGAGACAAATGAAGCCCAGTTTTAGCGTTTTTTAGCACTTCCGTTTCTGACGCGCAGACTCAAACGAAGCTTGACGACGTCAGCAACCTGTCTGACAGATGTAAATCTTCTAGTAGCTGTGTGTGCAAACTGCCATCGTTAATCTTGCAGAGACGGCGAGCTTGAGCGGGGAGTTCTTTGTCGTGAGTGAGCAGGAGTAAGTATTCTGATTAATTATTTTGTATAGTATTTTAAAATGTAACGCCAGTACGCCATATTAAGTTAATTGCCTGCGAGCTTCTCCACCTGTCTGTACGGTAATGCGACACAGAGCCGAGTGGTTATGACGCAATCGTTAGCCTATTTTTTACAAAAACTGTTTATACGGGGCCATAATGTAACATAGAAGGTAATGGAGCCCTTTATACATTGTCGTGTATCTTTAGAAATAAATAATGGACAAACAGAGTCTTTAAACGCCTCAGATGTAAAGTTATTCGCTGTCAAAGTGACGCCAAAATGAATGGGAGTCAATGGGAATGCTAACGCAAGTGAAGTTCTGCTAAAAGATGGCAGCCCCCACCCGACTTCAACTTCCGGTCGAGTTCCTTGCCCCTTGGAAAATAGCGCCAGTGCGCCACCCTCGAGAAACGTTACGACACGGTTTACGGCACTGTTACGACACTGTTTACGGCACTGATATCAAACTCTCATTGGTTCTCACCTAATTCGTCACAGATTGCGACATGCCGTGTTTCAGTTGATAGACATTTGAAATCAGTACTGCGCCAGTGCGCCTTCACGGAGAGAAGACAGATTCATAATTTCATGGATTAATAAATTTAATTCTGCTCTGTACCTTATAAAAACTATTACCTCCAGAGAGGACTGCGACTGGAACTCATTATCATTTGAACTACTTTTGGTACCACTTTTGATCTTTTCGCAAAAAATAAATGATTAATGTTACGTTTGTTTGTCTGTTATTTGTTTATTTATAACAGTAACGTTATGTAATTTTAAGAAATGGTTATTGGTAGGTTTAGGAGTAGGTGTAGAATTAACGTTAGTGGCTCAAAATAACGTTTTAATGTTATATTTTTACTAAAATTGTGTTTTATTATGTTTTATTCTTTTAACATTCTGTATAAATTGGGTAGGTTTAGGTTCGGGTGGGGTTACGCATTTTTCTATGGATAACTGACTGGTCAGAGAACACGTTCTATCTGTACGTATTTTAGATTGTTTTTATGTAAATTTAGTTACGTATCGAAACCTGTAATTACGTCCGGATAATACGTAAACAACACTGTAAATACGTAAAGGCACATACGTATTGGACAGTTTTAATTTACGTCTAAATATGTACGTTTTGATTGTGAGATCAGGCTGAATTATTAGATAATTCCTCAAGAATTACTTAGAATCTGAAACAGTATTTCAAAGTGAAAACATAGGGAACCGATTAGTAATTAATAAAGAATTATCAAATAATTCCTGAAGAATTAATTAGAATCTGAAACAGTATTCTAATGTGAAAACATAGGGAACCCATTAGTAATTAATAATTAATTATCAAATAATTCCTGAAGAATTACTTAGAATCTGAAACAGTATTCTAAAGTGAAAACATAGGGAACCGATTAGTAATTAATAATTATTTATCAAATAATTCCTGAAGAATTACTTAGAATCTGAAACAGTATTCTAAAGTGAAAACATAGGGAACCCATTAGTAATTAATAAAGAATTATCAGATAATTTTGTAGAACTTACAGAATTCTAAAGTGAACCTAGTAAATAATAAACTACATCATTTTGACTAAGAACAACCTATAAAAGTAATCATTAACTTTGTAAAATACTCTCATCTGTTTATTTCAGATGAGAACATTTCTTAATACAGCATATTTTATTCCATTTTAACATGTATACTGCCCACATTTTAATTAATGTAACAAACATTTCATAATCAAAAGTTAAACATTAAGAAGCAAACTTAATCCATATTTCATTTCCATTATAGGCTAATAATTGGGCAGTAACAAAGTTGCTACTGTAGTAGTTCTTTGTACTTGTCCTTTTACTCAAGTAATTTTGAAAATTAACAAGCCTACTTATAATTTTACTGGAGTAATATTTTATTGGGGTATCTGTACGTTTACTCAAGTACTTGATTTGTGGGACACAGCCTGATTATTATAGATTTTTTTTTTTTTTTTTGCGTATAACTGTTCAGAAGTAGTTATTTCATAGCTATTTTTCTTGAACCTTAACTAGTAGATAATTAATAGTAGTTATTCAGGAGGTATCACAGAATATATTAGTTACTGATTAGCTAACTGTTACTTAACACAATCATAAAATTATATTACATACTTATTAGTTAACACATCTTTCTTAGTAGTTAACAGTAGTGAGTTAAGTGTTAATGAATAATCACCTGTTAGTTCTTCAATAATTCCTAATTAGTTATGTAGTAAGTAAGAAACAGTATTTTAAAGTGTTACCTCCTTAAGTCAGTGGTGGGACAATGGCAAGGTGCAAGTTAAACTTTTTTGTCAAAATTATACTGCCTTCAATAAAAGCATTCTGGGGAGTAAGATAAGACAGTTTGAACAGGACTTTCTTCACATTGATGTTGAGGAGGATGGTGCTGATGCCGCTGAAATGTTGGAACGGAACAAGTTTCTTTTACGCAATCTTTTAGAAGAAAGGGCCCAAGAGAAGATTGGAAATAGGAAGAATTTGTGTCATTTGAAACTGCCAGATGGGAGAGAAGTGACTGATGATTGTGGAATTATTTCCCATCCGCTATCTTTTTATGAAGATCTGTATAAAGCTGAATCTTGTGATGCTGGAATGGCTGACTCTTTACTTCAGGACTTACCTCGTCTTGCAGATGAGGAGAAACATTTGCTTGATCAACCACTGACCTTTGATTATTTTACTGTAGCTGTTAATGAATTTTCTCCAGGCAAAGCTCCAGGACTAGATGGGCTAAGTGCTGAATTCTAAAAGCGGTTTTGGCCAGTCATCGGAAAAGACTTGTTTTTGGTCTTCTTGGAATGTTTGGAAAAGGGAACACTTCCGTTGAGCCTTCGGAGGGCTATGATAAACTTATTACCCAAGAAGGGTGACCTTGGAGACATAAAAAACTGGCGTCCTGTATCTTTACTCGGTGTTGACTATAAGATACTTTCTAAAGTTTTAACTAATAGAATTAAATGTTGTATAGCTTCAGTCATCCATGCAGATCAATCCTACTGTGTTCCTGGTCGGTCGATTTTTAATAATCTTTTTTTGATTTGAGATTTGATTTCTTATGCCAAAGTGCATAACGTTGATGAAGGTTTTATTTCTCTGGATCAGGAAAAAGCCTTTGACCGGGTTGATCATGGTTTCCTTTTTAAATGTTTCAAAGCTTTTGGTTCTGGTCGATCCTTTATTTCTTATGTAAAGTTGTTATACACTAATGTGTACAGCATGCTGAAAATAAATGGAACACTTACAAGGCCTTTTTTAGCTGGCAGAGGCATAAGGCAAGGTTGTGGCCTTTCAGGTATTTTATATGGCATATTAATTGAACCACTGCTGGTAGATTTGAGACGACAGCTAAGTGGGATTTCAACAACTTGCTCTGTATCTAGCAGTGGGGTGGTAACAGTCAGACTCAGTGTTTATGCTGATGATGTCACTGTGGTGATAAAGTCAGATGAAGATGTAAATAATTTAATATCATCCCTCAAGGTTTATCAGAAGGCATCTTCCTCTAGAATAAACTGGCTGAAGAGTGCAACTTTTTTGATGGGTTACTGGGAGGATGGAGGCCCTCCAAATTTTTTGATTTATTGATCCAGTTAATGAAGGAGGTCAAGGACTAATTGACCTCAAAGCTAAAGTTAAATCAATGAGATTAAAAGTTGTTCAAAGTTTACTGTATTCCAATGAACATATCCCATGGGTATCTTTTGGTCTGGCTCTGCTCAGAATGTTTGGTGGGTTTCACTTTGATAAGCACTTGTTTTTGATGTCTTTGCATAATGTTTTTTTTTTATGCCCGATGTTAATTTTTATGCTTCAGTTTTGGATTCTTGGACTGTTTTAAAGGAAGTCAAGACAAGATTTTGACCATTTAGGTTTAAATGAACCATTGTTTTATAATTCCTTTCTAGGTGACAGTGATTGCAAGTCTAACACTATTGTGAAAAAATTCATCGATAAAGGTCTGACAAAAGTTGTAGATTTAATTGATGTTATCTCTAAAAAATGGATATCTTCAGAAGAAATTTGTGGTCAGCTTGGGTTAAGATCAGTAAGGAAAGTGGAGCAGTTTATTGATGAGATAAAGGTTGCATTCCCCTCACAGTTGCTCCAGTCGGCTGATTGTTTTCTGTCTGGCGAACCTATACAATGTTTTTTTTCCTAAATTATTGGTGTCTCCTAGATTTTGTATCGAAGACGATCAAGAAGGGAAGATTCTGAAATTTAAAGGGTTAAAAGAGCTTAATTTTGAGACTTTGGGAAAAAAAAGAGCGTTATCAGATATGCATAAAGTCAGATTGTTATAATGATATTAAGCACAGGTGTGATACAAAATGGAGAGAATATATTAAGATTCCTGATAATGTTAATCCTTCTTGGAGACTCTCTGGAGGCTTTCAGTGGAGAACTTTGCATTGTGTGCTGGCCACAAATAAGTTTGTTTCTAAGTTTAATTTGAATGTTTCACCTCTTTGTATGTTTTGCTCCGAATCAGAAACTGTTTTCCATGTTTTTATTGAATGTTCTAGATTAATACCACTGTTTGCTTTACTGGGAAGAGTTCTTGAAAATTTGGGGTATCTCTTTAATAAGGTATTTTTTTATTTGTGGATGTAAGTATTCTACAGAGCACAGGGTGAAGTGTACCTTGGCAAATTTTATAGTTGGTCAAGCCAAGTTAGCCATTTGGAAAACCCGCAGAATGGCTGCTGAAGGCCATAATGTAGATATGTTGAAACATTTGATTGGTGATGTGATCTGTTTTATGTTGTTTGTGATTTATGTCGTATTTTTAGCTCTATTGGTATTAAAGTGTTTTAAAAGTTGAAAGTCTCTCTCTCTGTCTCTCTCTACCTCTCTCCCTCTCTCTCTCTCTCTCTCTCTCTACCTCTTATAACTGCGCAGACTATTCTCTCCCGCGCTTCTAATCGAGGGTCTCTGTTCTCGCAATCTTACCTTTATATCTTATTTAAAGTTATAGAACATTAATTTTAACCTTAGGTTTCACTCCCTACTATAATAGTAATGTAATAATAATAAAAAAATAGAGATCTAAGGTTAGTCAATAACCCGCTGTGCTTAGTCATCTTTCCTAGAATTTGGCCAAATGTAGGCTACAAAAAAAAAAAAAAAAAAAAAAAGACTTTAAAGACATAAAAAAATTTTTTTCAAGATATTTAAAAATAGTTTATGCATTGTAAAAAAAAAAAGGATGAAAGATTGCGTTTTGAAAGTAAAAAAAAAAAAAAAAAAAACTAAAGTTGCGGCAATGCATTTTATTAGCCCTCTAGTACTTCTACATAAAACATCATCCTTCAAATCGGCTTTATCAGCACAGTGAGGCGCGGTCACTCTGAACGCAACATGTTGTACAACGGAGCAGTCTAACTTTTTATTTGTTTCTTTAACACAAAATGATGTTGTGTCAGTGCGATGGTCATACGAAAGCTGATTGGTTATATAGAAGCAAGAAATTTTTCAAAGCTGTCAACTTTTGCAAAATAAAGAAAACTTCTCTCTGCATTTTCTTTTTCCTTTCCGAAAACTTTGGAATGTGTCAAAATGAACCATAGCACACCTTTTCTTTCATTTCGTTAATCTGTTCATATGATTTAAGTGAAATATATTTAGTGTATATGCCTGTATTCCTCTTTATGTAAGCCTATAGGGGTTAGTTTTTCTGTTTTCTCTATTCACAGAAATACTGCAGGTGTGTGATCTGTGGAATTTATCTCACACTATCCTCAGATAAACTCTAAGGGCGGTGCGTTGCCATTGAGACTGACCTATGATGAGTTCACAGCTGAGAGGACATTTCACTCTCTGGCTTCAGCGTCACATTTGCATATGCCGTACATCTGGAATTCATGATTCATTGACAGCAAATTTCAAATATTGAATGGAACGATAAAATAACTTTATTAACCGGTTAATGGTCATTTCATATTTTCGATTCTGTTCGGAACTATAAAATTAGATTTTCTTTCTGTTTCTGGTTCTGTTCTTGTCAAAATTTCATTTGTTTCCAGTTTACGTTTTCATTCCTTGAACCGGTTCAGAGCCCTGCTGTAAATGATCTCTTTTATGTTCTTAATACCTCAGTATCTGCAGCTGACAGTTTGGACTCTTCAGTCCATCAGAAATAAACTTTACACCAGAGTCCTGCAGGTCATTGTTCCTCAGATCCAGCTCTCTCAGGACACAGTTTGAGGATTGTAGAGCTGAAGACAATCTCTCACAACACTGAGCAGTGAGATTACAGACAGCAAGACTGAAAGAGACAATAAAACACACCAACAGTCAGATCATATAGACACACACACACATACAGTCAGATCATCTACAGACACACACACACACACACACACACACACAGTCAGATAATCTACACACACACACATACACACAAACACACAGATCATCTACACACACACTGTCAGATCATCTACAGACACACAGAGAGATCATCTACACACACACAGTCAGATCATCTACAGACACACACAGTCAGTTCATCTACAGACACACACAGTCAGTTCATCTACAGACACACAGAGCCAGTTCATCTACAGACACACACAGTCAGTTCATCTACAGACACACACAGTCAGATCATCTACAGACACACTCAGTCAGATCATCTACAAACACACAGTCAGATCATCTACAGACACAGACAGTCAGATCATCTACAGACACAGACAGTCAGATCATCTACAGACACACACAGTCAGTTCATCTACAGACACACAGTCAGTTCATCTACAGACACAGTCAGATCATCTACAGACACACACAGTCAGATCATCTACAGACACACAGTCAGATCATCTACACACAGTCAGTTCCTCTACAGACACACAGTCAGTTCCTCTACAGCCAAACAGTCAGATGATCTACAGACACACACAGTCAGATCATCTACAGACACACACAGTCAGATCATCTACAGACACACACAGTCAGATCATCTACAGACACATACAGTCAGATTATCTACAACAACACACACATATCAACTACAGACACACACAGTCAGATCATCTACAGACACACTCAGTCAGATCATCTATAGACACACTCAGTCAGATCATCTACAGACACACACAGTCAGTTCATCTACAGACACACAGTCAGATCATCTACATACACACACAGTCAGATAATCTACAGACACACACACAGATCAACTACAGACACACACAGTCAGATCATCTACAGACAAACACAGTCAGATCATCTACAGACACACAGTCAGATCATCTACAGACACATACAGTCAGATTATCTACAGAAACACACACATATCAACTACAGACACACACAGTCAGATCATCTACAGACACACACAGTCAGTTCATCTACAGACACACTCAGTCAGATCATCTACAGACACACACAGTCAGTTCATCTACAGACACACAGTCAGATCATCTACAGACACACACAGTCAGATCATCTACAGACACACACACAGATCAACTACAGACACACACAGTCAGATCATCTACAAACACAGTCAGATCATCTACAGACACACAGTCAGATCATCTACACACACACAGTCAGTTCATCTACAGACACACACAGTCAGATCATCTACAGACACACACACAGATCAACTACAGACACACACAGTCAGATCATCTACAGACACACACAGTCAGTTCATCTACAGACACACAGTCAGATGATCTACAGACACACAGTCAGATCATCTACAGACACAGTCAGATCATCTACACACACACAGTCAGTTCATCTACAGACAAACACAGTCAGATCATCTACAGACACACAGTCAGATCATCTATAGACACACACAGTCAGATCATCTACAGACACACACACAGATCAACTACAGACACACACAGTCAGATCATCTACAGACACACACAGTCAGATCATCTACAGACACACACAGTCGGATCATCTACAGACACACAGTCAGATCATCTACAGACACAGTCAGATCATCTACAGACACACACAGTCAGATCATCTACAGACACACAATCAGATCATCTACAGACACACACAGTCAGATCATCTACAGACACACACAGTCAGATCAACTACAGACACACACAGTCAGATCATCTACAGACACACACAGTCAGTTCATCTACATACACACAGTCAGATCATCTACAGACACAGTCAGATCATCTACAGACACACAGTCAGATCATCTATAGACACACACAGTCAGATCATCTACAGACACACACAGTCAGTTCATCTACAGACACACACAGTCAGATCATCTACAGACACACACAGTCAGATCAACTACAGACACACACAGTCAGATCATCTACAGACACACACAGTCAGTTCATCTACATACACACAGTCAGATCATCTACAGACACAGTCAGATCATCTACAGACACACAGTCAGATCATCTATAGACACACACAGTCAGATCATCTACAGACACACACAGTCAGTTCATCTACAGACACACACAGTCAGTTCATCTACACACACACAGTCAGTTCATCTACAGACACACACAGTCAGATCATCTACAGACACACACACAGATCAACTACAGACACACACAGTCAGATCATCTACAGACACAGTCAGATCATCTACAGACACACACACAGATCAACTACATACACACACAGTCAGATCATCTACAGACACACACACAGATCAACTACAGACACACACAGTCAGATCATCTACAGACACACACACAGATCAACTACAGACACACACAGTCAGATCAACTACAGACACACACAGTCAGATCATCTACAGACACACAGTCAGATCATCTACAGACACACTCAGTCAGATCATCTACATACACACACAGTCAGATCATCTACAGACACACTCAGTCAGATCATCTACAGACACACACAGTCAGTTAATCTACAGACACACAGTCAGATCATCTACAGACACAAACACAGATCAACTACAGACACACACAGTCAGATCATCTACAGACACACACAGTCAGTTCATCTACAGACACACACAGTCAGATCATCTACAGACACACAGTCAGATCATCTATAGACACACACAGTCAGATCATCTACAGACACACACAGTCAGTTCATCTACAGACACACACAGTCAGATCATCTAAAGACTCACACAGTCAGATCATCTATTCAATGAATCAAAGCGTTTATTGTCATTTGCCCAGTGAGGAAATCAAGTTTCCCTGAACAATGAAATTCTTACTTTGGTGTCCACAATGAATGCCAAGACAAGTGCAAAACTATACACACATACATACAAATGTAATAACCAAAATAATAATAATAAAAAATAGAAATATAAACCATGTATATCTATATATGCAAATACACAGTATTAACTTATGTGCAAATTACAATAGTCTTATCTCCAACAGAATATATTTTCCTTTATTGCAGACACAGGTCCATATAACACAACAATCAACAACAACAAATACAAAAAATACATAAAAAATTCCATAATAGCCTATAGAATATACAGGCTATTACACCAGTGTCGTCTAAGCCTGGAAGTGTATCTGTAACAGCTTTCCAGAGGACTGACTAGGGCTTTGATTATATAGTTCACTGAACTGTTCAGTCGACACATAAAACCAAACATCAGTTGCCTTTCGAGTGCCTCAAAGGTTGGCACTCTATTAGACACAAACAAACGACTGGCACTATGCCACCGAGGGACACGGAGCAGCCACCTCATTGCATCATTGTATGCTACCTTAAGCCGCTGCATACTCTTTTTCTTATAGTTAGACCACAATTGAGCAGTATATAGTGGTGTGATGTAAGTTCTAACAAAAGAGCACTTCACAGAGTCAGAACACATATAAAACTTTCTTATGAGCATATTGGCTTGAGCATAAATTTTACAGCGCTGACCGTATAGATCTTTGTCATCCGTCCACTCATTAGATATCACATGACCTAAATATTTAACTTCCTCACACACAGCAAGAGGGCTATCTGGGGGGCTAAGTCAGAAAATTTGATTTATTATCCTTATTGCTTCTAACTACCATTATGTGGCTTTTCTTAGTGTTATATTTAATATCATAATCAAAGCCATACTGTGAGCAGACTTTCAGCATCTGCTGCAGCCCAACGCTGTAAGGACAGAGCAGGACAAGATCGTCTGCATACATTAGATGATTAACAACAGTGTTGCCCACAAGACAGCCAGTTTTTAACCTATTTAACTGGTCTGACAGTTCATCCATATAGACATTAAATAAAATAGGAGACATAATTCCTCCTTGTCTCACTCCGTTACCGACATGAAATGGAGCAGATACAACATTGTCCCATTTAACCTGAAACATTTGATGGGCATACCAATACATTAAAATTCTCACTAAAAATGTAGGGGCTCCTCTATCAAGCAATTTTACAAACAGTCGTTCATGATTGATTCTATGAAATGCCTTTGACGCATCAATAGAACATAAAAACATGGTCGAATGCAGGCTGTTATACCTGGACACAATCTCTTTAAGAGCATAGATACACAAATCGGTTCCATGCTTTCTTTTAAACCCAAACTGATTATCAGTATTAAGAACATACATTTCTAACTTTGTTATTAGTATTCTCTCCAGTACTTTAGACAAGATACTGGCTAATGCAATTGGATGATAATTGTCAATACTGTTGAGCTTACCAGCCTTGTCTTTAAGCACAGGTAGTAACAAAACCGATTTAATAGCATTAGGCAGGACCCCATGAACCAAACAACCATTAAAACACATGGAAAGCAAAGGACAGAGATTATGGCTGGCATATTGCAGATGTTCTGCATTAATGTAGTCCATACCACAGGCTTTGTTGTTCTCCAACATATCAATGGCATCATAGATATCTGCTACCCTAACCATCATATGGTTACCAACCAACCAGCTTATACAAATCTTGTTTCGCCAGCCACGTTTCATGCAAGCACAGAATTTCACACTCATCCAGCAATGTATCCACAACCAGACGTTTTGATATATCAGAAGCAGTATGACCATTTTACAATGTTTTGTCATTTCACAAATGCACAATAATGCAGTGACGTACGAATTGAGAGCAACTACTTGATATCAATTGGGCCATTTGCACTGCTTTATTCCCTGAACTAAATGTACAGTACTGGGGTGATTTTGCGTGAACTATTTCCCAGTACCATTTAAATTGATGCATTCACACAGACAGTGTGTACTAGGACGTGATGTAAGCCGTCGACAGCGATGTCATTTGTGTGCAGCATTCAACAAAAGAAACAAAAAAAAAGAACATTAACAACATGAGGACGCTGTGATCGGAGCTGTTTTTTTGTTGTGCCTTGTGAGTTTCACAATAATGGACATGGAATGTTGAATATTGATAAAGCGATAGAAAGAATGGATAGAAATAACCACAACAACAACTGGCAGAGCTACATTAGCCTGCACTTCAGCGTCTGCCCATTTATTCTTAAAGAGCCGCTAACATGAGGAATGAGACGGTTTTCTGAGGCAGGGTATACCACACACACACACACAGACACACACTCACAAGCATACACACACACACACACACACACACACAGTCAGATCATCTACAGACACACACACAGTCAGATCATCTACACACACACACACACACACACTGTGATCAGTTGACTGTAAATGATCTCTTATATGTTCTTAATACCTCAGTATCTTCACACACACACACACACACGCACACACACACACACACACACACACACACACACACACACACACACACACAGTGATCAGTTGACTGTAAATGATCTCTTATATGTTCTTAATACCTCAGTATCTGCAGACACACACACACACACACACACTTCTATGTTCTTAATACCTCAGTATCTGCAGCTGACAGTTTGGACTCTTCAGTCCATCAGAAATAAACTTTACACCAGAGTCCTGCAGGTCATTGTTCCTCAGATCCAGCTCTCTCAGGACACAGTTTGAGGATTGTAGAGCTGAAGACAATCTCTCACAACACTGAGCAGTGAGATTACAGCCAGAAAATCTAGAAGAGATTAAATACAATTTATTATTATTATTATTTTTAAAGTATCAAATCCTTCCTGCTGTATTGTTAATTTGCTCAATATTTGTAGTTTCTCTTTATTTGCTGCTTCAGCTGAATTAGTTTGAGTCAGTGGTGTTCACAGGAACAGTAACTTGCGTTGCTTTATTTGATAAATCTCTGAATTAATTGAAGAAATCAACAGATAAATGAGTAAATGAGAAGAAGGAGCAGGTTTGTTGTAGATCTGAAGCCGTGTCTCTGACATTGTTGAGCAGCGCTCGAGCACTAAACTACTGATGAACTTTTCCTGAAACACACAGAAGAATCTTCTCCAGCAGCGTGTTCACGAGAGAGAAGCTCTTCATTCCTCTCCTTCACAATCAGAAAGATCATCAGTGGTGTCCTGCACATCATTGTTTTGAGCTGACTGTGAGATCTGATGCTCTAGAGCTGGATTTGTGTTTATTATAGTCTTCAGATCCTGATCTGATATATAGACCCTCTTTTATTTCTGTGTTTGGACACTAATGTTGTGAATCAGAGCTTGTTCTGTAGTCCTTCACAGAAATGAGTCACATCTGAGTTTGTAAAAGTCATTTTCACAAAAGACTGACATGTAAATGGATATTTAACACAGATCTCATTAAATGACAAACTCTTTGCTTGTTTTGTGTGAATAATTCATGTCCGTGTGTGAGCTGCTGAAATGTACGTTTTAATCTTTTATTTGTGACATTAATGTGGTCACAATGCTGACAGAGTAAATATGTGTTAGAAAACTAGACCTATATCACTCATAATATTACCATTCACACTCATCCACCTTTTCTATGGTTTGATTTATTTTATGTCATAATGCAGAGCTCTTTAAATGTATAATAATGTAAAATAGTGTCTAGTGCTGTACAGTAAAGAGTAAGCAGACGTCAAGCTCTGTCTTCACTGTAATAGTTCACTGTAACAGCAGTCAAACAGCTGCAACATTCAGCATTTATTATCAATAATTACTGCAGATTAAATGTTATTATAGTTATTAATATTAGCAGTAGTTGATATCATGATTGTGTCTTGATTGAGAGTGAAATGTGTGAATGTCAGCTTTACTGATCAATGTGTGGAGCGTCTCTTTGCTGCAGCTGCTGCTGATTTAATGAACCAGTTTCTCATGTGACGGGGTTGTTTTTACCTTTTACTCTAAGATCTACTGGATTAAAAACACATGTTGGGACTCCTTTAAGATTCTGGCCTGTTATTCAGGAGAAAATCTCTTTCAGGAACATTTATTTTAAAGGAGTCAGATTCATTATTAAATATGATCCTTTAGTTGATGATGAAACACTCACAGAGCTTTTCTGCAGTTGATCACAGCTGGTATCAGTCTTCTTCTCCCCTCAGCTGATGTGTTGTATTTCATGAGGTTCAGTTCATCCAGTGTCTCCTCTGACATCTGAAGCATGTAGGAGATTGTTGAGCAGTGAGCAGCAGAGAGTTTCTCCTCTGAGTGTTTGTCTGATTTCACAAACTCCTGAATCTCTCTGAACAGAGTCTGATCTTTCACTTCCAGCAGACAGAGGAACAGATTGATCGACTGATCAGCTGAGAGATCATCTTCCTCTTTGATCTCATCTTTAATGTACCATGTGGTTCTGCTGATGCTCTCTGAGCTGTTCTCTGTGTGTGTCAGTAGATCCTGTAAGAGTCTCTGATTGGACTCCAGTGAGACGCCCAGCAGGAACCGCAGGAACAGATCCAGACGTCCATTTTCACTCTTGAGAGATTTATTTACTGCTGATCTTAGTAGATCATACAGAGAGTCTTTATTAAATCGGTAAGATCTGAATTCACGCAGTGTTTTCTTGTTCTTTGTTAAACAGCAGTAAAGCTGATAGAAAGCAGCGAGGAACTCCTGAACGCTCAGATGAATGAAGCTGTAGACTTTCCTCTGATGAATCACAGATTCCTGCTTAAAGATCTCAGTGCAAATCCCAGAATACACCGAGGCGTCAGTGACGTCTATGCTGCTCTCAATCAGGTCCTCCTCATAGAACATCACATTGCCCTTCATCAGCTGTTTGAAAGCCACTTCAGCAAGTTTCACAATCACTTCTCTGTTGGACGGCAGGAGTTTCTCTGGATCTCTCTCTTCATACTTCTGCTTCCTCATGTTGATCTGAATCAGCAGGAAGTGGATGTACATTTCAGTCAGAGTTTGAGGGATTTCTGCACTCAGATCTTCTTCCAGGAGCTTCTGAAGCACAGTGGATGAGATCCAGCAGAAGACGGGGATGTGGCACATGATGTGGAGGCTTCTTGCTCTTCTGATGTGTGAGATGATTCTGCTGGCTTGATGCTCATCACTGATTCTCTTCCTGAAATATTCCTCCTTCTGAGGCTCAGTGAATCCCTGAATTTCTGTCAGACGGTGGATGTATTTGGAGGGGATCTGATTGGCTGCTGCTGGTCTGGAGGTGATCCAGATGAGAGCAGAGGGAAGCAGCTCTCCTTTCATCAGCTTTGACATCAACACAGCCACTGATGAAGTCTCAGTCACATCACAAACTTTCTGAGCGTCTGAAAACATCAGTGTGATTCTGCTTTCATCCAGACCATCAAAGATGAGCACAACTTTACACTCCTCATAAATCTGTGAGTCCAGATCTTGAAGTTCAGGATGAAAGTCCAGCAGAAGTCTGTGAAGACTGTACTGATGATCTCGGATCAAGTTCAGCTCTCGAAATGGAAGCACAAACATGAAATCTACATCCTGATTGGCTTTTCCCTCGGCCCAGTCCAGAATGAACTTCTGCACAGAGACGGTTTTTCCGATTCCAGCGATGCCTTTAGTAAGAACAGTCTTGATCTGCTCTTTCTCCTCACATCCTGCTTCAGCGGAGGCTTTAAAGATGTGATTGCAGTAGATTGGAGTGTCTTGTGAGTGTTGTGTTCTGGCTGTTTTCTCCATCTGTAAAACCTCATGTTCTTCATTCACTCCTTCTCTCTCTCCCTCTATGATGTAGAGCTGTGTGTAGATGCTGTTCAGGAGGCTTTCATTCTCCTGGAGTTTCAGTCCCTCAAATAATCTCTCATACTTGTTCTTCATGCTGGTTTTGTGCTGCTCTTTGACTCTCTGTAGTTCATCATTCACTGCTTGAGGAGGATCCTGGGCTCGTATCTGATCGTCTCTGATTGGTAACAAACATAAAAACATCTTCGTGAATAAAACACATTTAAGAGAGAAGAGTCAGTTTAATATACTCCTGTTATATACAGCATATTTACATTAAAGTACAACACATTTTCTAGAATATAGGCTGCATTTCATCAACTTTATATTTGCTACGCTAGCAGTTTTTGCTGTGGTATCAAAACTGAAATTGAGAATCGTAAACTTTAATTGGTATATAACATGTTGGTGTCAAATAATCTTATTTATTAGTATAAAAGATAAGCTAGTGTAGATCAGAAACAATAATAAGAGCAACTATTTTAAGTTTGTGTGACAGGGCCAGTAATAATCTGAACAAGTGGCCCGACCGGGCGAGAAGAAACAATCCTTAGCATTGATCTCTGACAAATAAAGTGATTCTAGTTTCCTCTGAGTGCTCCACGCTCCTTATGTGTGACAATAATACAGAAAATAATGAGAACAGCAGACAGCAGAAGAGTAAGAGCTTTAATAATGTCTCACAGCACCATACCAAGATGATGGAGTCTCACCTGGGGTCAGAGGTCACTGGTTCAGCACTGGGGTCAGAGGTCACTGGTTCAGCACTGAGTTTAGGAGGCTGTCCCATGGACCAGTCACTCTTCAGAGACACACCGCTGTGATCTGGAGATGAAGATCTCTTCCTCTTCCTCCTGGTGACTCTAAAATATAATTATTCATACACAACTTCACACAGTAATTAACACAACACAATTAGTTAGGGCTGCACAATTATTCTAAATTAAACAGTGATTAGTCAGAAGCTGTGATGGTCGTGTATCGGTCCGTGTATCTTCTGCGTTCATACGTTTTTCATAAAATGTGTTTCTTCTTTAATGGTTCAAACACTGATGAACAGAACAAGCAGACACAAACTCATTTTCTGTATTTAAAATAGAAGGTTCCTAGTAAAAATAAAGGATCCTAGTATTGTTTTGGGAATCTTTTTACAGTCGGTTTACATGTATGCAGCTCAAACAACCCTCATCTCTAAAAATGAATTTAACATCACCTCCTTTCCCAGCGATTCTCAAACGATTTGTTCAAAGCAGTTCTCAGATTCAGTCTCTAAACTCCTCCTACAGTCGACTCTCATTGATTATAAGGATTTCTGTGAGACTGTGATAAACTGAAATGAATGGCAGTTTTATAATTATTATAGAGAGAGCAGAGCTCATTCATTCTGAATCTGATTAAATGTAGTTTCTCACGGTGCTGTTGGACAGCTGCACGCTCAAACATCCACATTCAGACTTTTATATTGTTGAGAAATGTTTGAGAATGTGTAAGTTCAGATGTGACGTGGTCTTATTTGTGCGAGTGCATGGTGTGTCCTGTTAAAGCATCTGCTTCACACTGTAGCAGGAGTCAGATTTCACTGATCACGTGAAGAGACAATTATCTTCTCTTGTAAAACGTGACACCAAGATCGTGAATTCAAAGTGAAAGCATCCAAAGTTCGGCTTGTAACACAGAAAAAGAGGAATGCACATTCACAGAATTTAAATCACAAATAATACTGAAGATAAAGAACGGGTTGGATGTTGAACACTGGTTACCATATAAATATAAACTATGATAAAAGTTCATCAGTTTGCATTGATCAATACCATTTTGTAGCAAAAAAAACCTGCAAATGATGTGCTTGTGTGACCGAGTGAGAAAGTTTCAAAAGAGCGACGAGCAGTGTTTGGAATAACACCGTTTAAAAGAACGACATTAGGTAACAACGTTATTTTTTCAGAGCCAGTGTTTTTATGCCAGCGGCGTCAAACACACACACACACACGCATTCTTTGTTGTCAAAGGCAAGTACGTGCATGTAATGTGTACATGTAATGTGATACACACGCATCTACAAAGCTAGTGGCCAAAAACACTTTTCTCTCAAAGATAATACTTGGAGGTGCAGGATAAAACTCTTGGGGTCTGTTGACATGCAATAAATATTGAAAGTTATGTACGAACACCTGTCTGTTCTACTCATTTTAACTGACTTGTGAAAACTGCTCAAAAAAAAAAAAAAAAAAAATTGACATAGCAACTTTTTTTTTTTTTTTTTTTACAGTAACGCAAATAGTTACTTTCCCTGGTAACGAGTTACTTTTATTATAGAGTAATTCAGTTACTAACTCAGTTACTTTTTGGAACAAGTAGTGAGTAACTATAACTAATTGCTAATAACTAATATAACTTTTTTAAAGTAACGTTCCCAACAGTGGCGACGAGTGAGAAGAACGAGTCTAGAGTCTGTAGACTAGGGCTGGGATAAATTATTATTTTTTTACCGATTAATCTAGCGATTATTTTTTCGATGCATCGATTAATCTAACGATTAATTTTTTCAGACCGATTCGATTTCGATTATCTCTCCATTAATTGACTACTAACGATTTATACATGTTGATTTACATATCTGAATGAAAAAAACATGAATTCCTTAACATTGCAATATATGTTTATTGCTCTTAAAATAAGAAAATAAAAGACTGACTAAGAATGCATTACTTTGCACTTGTATAGAGCTAGCATTCAATAAAACCTTGAAGCCTTGAAAACACATAGCTTACTGAAACAAGCTTACTGAACACATAGGGCCTAGCTTACTGAAAAAAAAGTTCTTCTTTCAGATGAAAATAACAACAACTTGATGTCTAGCATTCAATAAAAAAGGTCACCCAAAATACTTGTTTACACAGCAAAATCCCCAGTGTTAATTTAACACTCTTGAGTGTGGACTCATATAAACACTGAAGCAGTGTTAAAAGTAACACTGAAGCAGAGTTGAAGTTAATGAGATAATTAAGAAGTTAATTGAGTTATGATTGACCATTATTGAAGACACCTGATGTTAACAAGCAGAATCACCAAACGAGAAAATCACAATTTGTGTGTCACCATTATAGTGATCAATGTTTGATTTAGCTGGGATCTTGACTTGTAACTTTTTACTTTTAAAGTTTGTTTGTCAAACCAAGAACAAAAATCATCGTGTGTGCTGATGATTATGTTTTAATGTAATCATTGTTTGACATGATTCACTGAACTCATTTACAGTGTTTTCTCAAAGTAAAACTTCCATTATTAATTGTCACAGCTTTGATTCCACAATGATAAAATCTGTATTTTCTATACATTTTGTAGGGATCTCTTGCAAGTGATTCTGATTTTTTTTTATTAAAGAATTCTAATTTTAGGCACACACAGATAACAATAATCAACGTATGAATCTCAACAACGGTGACAAACAACATATTCAGATAAACAGACCAACTCTGAACATCACAAAACTAGATACTAAAAATGAACATAAAAACAGCAAAAATAAAATAAAGTTAGAATAAAAAGTTAAAAAGACTGTTCAGCTCATAATTTATTCATGCCGCAATGCATGATGGGAGCCATGGATGAGTTTTTATTGGCTACAACATGCTTTTTTGATGGTCACCGTTGTTGTGATGCTCACGCTGATTCCTGATGTCTGTGTGTCCAAACAAAAGATTACTTTTTACGTAGCACTAACTATTAAAAACATGTCATACTATGTCAGAAATGCTGAGTTGCTTACTTTTCTTTTTCACTTAATTTATGTTTGCAGTAAAGAAACTTAAACTCAGGCATTCAGGTCACTCTATAACAAATAGCTCCAATCACAATCAATGGCATACATGATTGCCTTTGCTGTGGTCTGTCTGTATGATATAATTCAGTCACCACAGCCACATAAAATCTAAAGATAATAACTGAAGGGTCAAGATCCCAACTAAATCAAACACTGAACACTATAATGGTGATACACAAATTGTGATTTTCTCGTTTGGTGATTCTGCTTGTTAACATCAGGTGTCTTCAATAATGCTTAATCATAACTCAATTAACTTCTTAATTATCTCATTAACTTCAGCTCTGCTTCAGTGTTACTTTTAACACTGCTTCAGTGTTTATATGAGTCCAAACTCAAGAGTGTTAAATTAACACTGGGGATTTGCTGTGTAGAGCAATTGAAAGTATACAGTAACCAATGTAAACTTGAGGGCTTTAATCTAATACAGAGAGTGCTTTTCCAAAAAAAATAAATAAATAAATAAATTAACAGTGGGAGCCAGCAGCCTGTCATGGAGAAAAAAAAAATCTCTGAATGCTCCACGTGAAACATTGGCGTTCCGCCCTTTTTCTATCGTGTCTAATGATTTTGGTTCATATGTACAAGGGAGAGAGAGAGAGAGAGAAAGCGAGAGAGAGAGAGCAAGACAGCGCTCGTGTTGTTTGAAGACTGTGAGTGCGCGCGCAGCCGGGGCTCTCTCTTGTACGTGTCCTGTCAGTCATTCTATTCTACATCACTCACCGATCAAATAACGCTTTGACAGCCGCCAAAAAAAAAGATCAATGCAGAAAAACCCCTGGATTGGTTATATAATGCTGGACAGAATGTCGATCCGGCCATCGCGTATATTCAGCGCACATAAGGTAAATGTTTTGCAAACGTTTTTTAGAGAAATAAAAACATGTCGACGAATCGATGCGCATATTTTGCGTCGACGTATTTTTTGCGTCAACGTCATCGATGACCTCGACGCGTTGTCCCAGCCCTACTGTAGACTAAACGCAGCATTATGTGAATAACACTATAAGTGAACAGAGCAGAAAGATGTCAAGATGTAAAAGACATGTTTAGCCTTCATAATGTAGCCTAATCCCATATAGCACACAAAGTTATGACTAAATCATATCCCAATATATAACTTCCTTATGATAGATTTCCCAGGATCCTGCAATGTCTATTTAAACAAATAATATTTGTATCAAGTCTCTGCTTTGTTTCAAAGACGGCTCTAGTTCTCAACTGAATGTGCGGGAGAAGTATCACTACATTTGGCCAAAACCTGTTAAAATCAAACATTTTCAATATTAATATGTGCATTTTTCAAATGTTTGTTAAAAGTGCAAAAATGAATGAACAAAACTCTGAAAAGAAGTCAATATTTTCCTCTTTCTGTGTATGTCTGACACCCCTGATCTAGATTATGGTTTAATATTAGTTTTGAATGTGTTGATCTCTTCTGTCCTGCAGCGACACACAGCAGACGTGAACTCAGTTCATCTTCAACAGAAGAGAAGCAGCAGACGAGACGAGTTCATTAATCCTGACCATTCTTTACTAGCAGATAGAGACTTGATTTCTTACTGAGCAACACTTTTCTCTATCGGGCGGACATTTCAGTCGCCTGAGCAAAAACAATCTTTATACCACATCTGTACAGCGGACACACAAAAATAGTGTGTAACTTTTAACTCTGATGTGCTATTTATTTGATATATGTGCTATTTCTATTTATTTGACCCTTGATGTAACTATATGATGTACATTTTAGGTTACCAGAGAATTTCTTTTTTACAGTATACACTGCCATTCAAAAGTTTGGAATCAGTAAATGTTTTAAAGAAGTTTCTTAGGCTCATCAAGGCTGTATCTATTTGATAACAAAATACGGATTATTATTTAATTTTGTGAAATATTATTCGAATTTAAAATAAAAGTTTTCTATTTTTATATACTTTAAAATATAATTTATTCCTATGAATCAAAGCTGAATTTTCAGTGCCACATGATCCATCAGAAATCATTAGAATATGCTGATTTATAATCAGTGTTGGAAACTCTTGTGCTGCTTAAGATCTTTTGAGACCTGTGATATTTTTAGGATTCTTTGATAAATAAAAAGTTAAAAAGAACCAGTTTTTTTCAAAAATAAATTCAATAAATTTTGTTGCAATATACACTATTCTATATTTTTTATACTTTTATTCTGCAAGGATGTATTAAATGGATAAAAAGTGATCATAAAGACTTATATTGTTAGAAAAGATTGTTCTTTTTAATAAATGCTGTTCTTTTTAACTTTGTATTAGTCTAATCAAAGCAGCACAGTAATAAAGAATATGAAGCAGTGCAACAGTTTCAACACTGATACAGAATATCAGAATGATTTCTGAAGGATCATGTGACACTGAAGACGTAATAAAGGAGTATTGATGCTTTGCTTCACCAGGGATACAATATATTTTAAAGTACACTATATTCAAATAGGAAAAAAATATTAAAGATTTCAATAGCCTAATAGTTCACAATATTACTGTTTTTTTCTATAATTTTAATCTAATTAATAAAGCCTTGATGAGCATAAGTGGCTCCATTAAAAACAAGGTCATTATTTATTAACTTTATAATATAATATATCATAATCTGATACAATATCAAAACAAACTGAAGCATTTAAAATGAACATGACAATCACATTCGATTAATCATCAGCGCTACAATTAGTTCAGATGATGCATGATGTTGTAGGAGTGGGTCTATTGTGTCCAGTACAGGACAGTGTCTCACCTGGGGTCAGAGGTCACTGGATCAGCACTGAATTTAGGAGGAATATAAGGCATGGATGCATCACTCTTCAGAGACACACAGCTGTGATCTGGAGATGAAGATCTCTGACTGATCTCCATGATGAAGAACTGATCTGAGGTCTGTCAATGAAAAAACAAAACAAATAACAGAAACACTTCACATCAGTGGAGGAACTCAGTGCTCATGTGTTTGCTCATGTCTCAGAAATCCTAAATCTCTGTTCAGAGACGAGTGTGTTTATGCTGCTGTAATCTGACACCAGGTTTTTGAAATGTTTCTCATCATGCAGCAGTGTAGTGATTCTGTGCTTGTTCAGAATATAAACTAGTGACACCTGACTGACAAATCTTCACTGTTTTTATAGTGTCAGACCAGAGTTTAATACATCACCATCAGTTACTCCTAGTTTCTCTTTAGAAATTATATTTGTGCAGAAAACTTTCTTAGTTTTTTGGAATAATGAAATGAGTAACGGTGAGCATTAAAAACTGTGTTAAAGCCTTTTTTGCATCGTTACATTAAAGCTGAAAGAATATTTGACATTATCTTCATCATTTAAACATCATAAACATGTTACTTTAATAGAGTGTGTAAATATCTCATAGCATCACAATCTGTGACTCGTGACATCATCTGAGCTCGTGCAGATCTGAGGCCTGCAATATCAGACTCGGATCTTTGAGTCTCCTTCAGCAAAATAAACATCTTTTAGAGTCTTTTAGTTGATTTTAGCTAAATGTAATTAAAATGTTACGCATTACTTCCCTAACTCCTAACAACGGTCCTCAGCTGTTATAAAATCCCTGTAAACCACGGCTTCTTGTTTTAGAATAATATAAGTAATATGAAAGAATAGTCTATCCTAATCTGAAATAAATGTTATAATATGACAGTTTATGATGTGTTATTTATTTTACACCGCTCCCTATAACGTGCTGGGAGCAGGGACGGATCATGACTGGCAAAGACCCCGGGGCCAGTTATCTCCAATAACTACATTCAACTACAACTACATTCTCACCTGAAATACTTTTGAAAGACGTCTCTAATGCAGATATCCTCGAGGCTATTTACTCCCTCAGTAAAAGATCTGACAAGCAGGAAGAGAAGTTGGAGGAGTTGATAAGAAAAATGGAGGAGAACTGTAGCATCATCTCCGAAGTCAAGGAAGAGATGAAAGCTGACAAACAGAAGGCAGTTGAACTGGAGTTGAACTTTTGAATTGTGTGTAAGGAGGAAGGCTGTCATGTTGCTGAGGACTTAAACAAAGAGGACAGAGAGACGAGGCGAGTGCTTTAGCCACACATTAAACTAGCTCGAGCAGAGGGGAAAGCGGCGTACTTTTGGGGTCTGTTTGCTTTCATTAAGGGAAAGCAAGTTTTTCAATGATGATGAAAATGATTTTTTATTTTTCTCTGAGAGACTCTTTTTGTGTTGCAAGTTTATTCTTCAGATCTATTTTCTGACTGTTCAGTGATATTTCTGTTAGTTCACTGTGAGTTCCAGTGAAGTACGTTCTCACTAAAATTAGGATTATCTTTTTGTTCATTGAATGAAAGGGGTCTAAAGGACAAAGTAAAACACAAAAGTATATTTTATGTTGTAAGGGGCAGAAGACACATTTATTTTTTTCCACGATAGACTCATTCTACTGAAGAAGATGCAGATTTTTTGGGGAGACACTATTGTGTTCAGTCATGGCTCCGATCGATCAGCAGATGTCTCCAGATGTCTTAAGAAGATTGTGACTCTTCAGTCTGATGCTCATGGACATTGGCTTACTGCTGTGGTTAACTGTGAAGGTATTTTTGATATTTTAGATCATATTTATGGCTATAAATGTAGAGGGTTATTTTTTGGATTATTACTGAGGAATATTCTAAGCTTGCAAATAATGTTCAGTTTCTGCGGCACCATTGACGGATCATTGCCTGGTTTCATTAACTTTGACACCAGCAATAAAACATACTGACAGAAAAGAGTATTGGAAGTTTAATGCAGAACTTTTAAAGGATAAATATTATTCTAGTCAAATGAGAAATTTGATAATTGAGATAACTTCAAATGGGAGTAAATGGGAGTATTTTAAATTAATCTAGGGAAGTCTCAATTTGGGTTGTTAAACATAAAAGCAGAGATCTGAAGCAAAAGGAGCTGATGTTAATTCAAGAAATGAATGCTTGTAATGCACATGACACGATTCAAGATGTTGAACAGTTACTCTCTCTTCAAGCTAAATTAGACAGTGTGTGTCTAAGAAAAGCACAAGGAGCTTCTGTAAGGTCTCGTGCAGAACGGATGGAAGAAGGAGAGAAGAATACAGCTTATGTTTGTCGCTTAGAAAAGAGGAGACACACTGAAAAAAGTAATAAGTAAATTTGCTTAATTTTTATTTGGCAAGTTTTTGCACAAGCATTTGGAAATTAAGTAAATCTAGTTAACTAAGTTAAGTAAAAAAAATAAAATAATAATAAGTACATTTTATTGAGTAAAATTTAATTAAATAATATTAAATCAATGTATTTAGCAGACACTTTTATCCAAAGCAACTTACAGTGCATTCAGACTAACAATTTTCACCTATCATGTGTTCCCGGGGAATCGAACCTTCAACGCTTTCTAATGCAATGTTCTACCACTGAGCTAAAACCCGAAACTGATTTTCTAGAAATTTCTAAATGTAAAATAATTTTTTTCAAAACAGTTTTATCAAATGAGGGTAAATAAGTCTCTCACTTCTGTCCCTTTAAACCAGTTTACAGCAAAGACAGCACGAAGGACTGGATTCACATGATAAATATTCTGCTATTAAGAAAACAGACAAAAGAAGTAGCACTGTAAAACCCGACAAGTAAACTTTACTCAAACCGTTTGAGGAAATAGATTTCCTTGATTTAAACCATGTAAGTTTTAAAACTTTGCAATTAAGTAATTAAGTGATTAACTAAGTGCTGATTGTGAATTAGTGATGAACAGCTGCTGTTAACAAACAGAATCACTGAAGAAAAGAGAAACACAAGAACTACTACAACTGACTTCAGACACAGCCTTAGATGAAATCAACTGAAATAAAATACATGAAATCTCTCAAGATCTGATTAAACAACCCACAAACAGCATCAGCAGCTCCACTTATTAATAACCAGACTGACTTTATTTCTGTCAGACGTCTACAGAAGATCTTATTGAGAATGAACTAAGGTTTAGATGTTGATTTATTGTTTCATTTGAAGTAACCATGTTAGAGATCAGTGTCTGCTTTAGTTGGGCTCTTGACCCTTGATTTCTGTCTTAGTCTTTTCTCTGGCTGTTATAACCGAGTGTTTCTAAAACACATTTGTTGTAACTCAAAAGACCAGAAGAAATGCCATCAGGTGTTAACCTGTACCTAGATGTAGATTGTTATACTTTATATCGGTGATGGGAATCATCAATTATTGAAGATGTTTCTTAATCAGCATTCAGTATTTTAGTTTTTAAATTTGGTTTTAAATTTTAAAAAAAAAGCTCTTTACCAGTGAGACTAAATAAAAGTATGCTATATAAATACATTTACCAAAATGTTAAAATAAATTAATGTTGGTGCGAATAAAACAAAGATGCAAAGTGTTTCATTCATCCAATAAAAATTAAAAAAATTAGGGTAATGATTCACATCTATATTTTTTACTTGAGCCAGTGAAAAATAAATAACTATTGTCTCAAGTTAAAAAGAAATATAGATGTGAATCATTACCCTAAAATGTTAACACTTTTTTCAGTGTGCTACAGCAGGTGATTTTATAATTAAATTAAGTCTATGTAATGTTAAGGTAAATTAAAAAATAATCATCCTAATGCAGAACTGACGTTTATTTCTGGCTTTTCAAACATGTATGCAAGTTCTAATAAAAAAAAAAAAAAAAACATTTCAGTTTTGTTACAGTTTAGTCCGTTTCGTTTCTCATCCAACACGTGAGAAGTTGAGCTGAACATCTCTTCACGGTCTACTCGTGTTCAGGGCGCGGACCGGTAACAGTATGCGCTCGCGCAGCTTCAGTGCGCAGGAAAGACTCTTATTTTTGCTGCAGTACACCAACGGCTGATCGCTTCCTGCTATCTGTGCCTCACACATGAAGCTCTGCATTTCCAGTGCTGATTTCGAAATACTCTTCCACACAAATGACAAAGCGAACGATTACAATGTAGTCTGTGCACGCGAGCGAACTTCCGGAAAAATCGGCCGGAAAAAAGACCAAAAACCGCGTATTTTAAGCAAAAACCGTCCGGTTCCCATTTATGGCCGGTCAACCGGTGCATTCCTAGTTAATTATTCTCATTCCTAAATCAAACAAAGATAAAATAATTATTGAGAATCTGAGACCGATTACTTTACTTAATGTTGATTAGAAAACTCCTACTTCTGCAATTGCTAATGGGTTAAAATTTAGATTGAGTCAAGTTATGAGTGAAACTCAATCTGGTTTTATTAAAGGAAAGTTAATACACAACAATATTAGTCTTAGATTTAATTGACTATGCATATTTAATTAACGATGATGTGTTTCTATTGTTTCTTGATTTCTATAAGGCCTTCGATAATGTAGAACATAAATTCATTTTAGATACATTGAAGTTTTTTGGTTTTGGTCATAAATTTGTCAAATGAATAGAGATGTTGCACAAAGATATTAATAGTTAAGTATCTTTACATTAATAGAGGTGTTAGACAAGGAGATCTGTCAAGTCCATATTTACTTATTTTAGTATCTGAACTGTTAACAATTCATGTGAAAAATAGTAAAGAATGTTTTAGGGAGTCAGTTATTGATAAGTCAGCTAGCAGACGATAGCACACTGTTTCTCAGAGATGCAGAGCAGATTCCAGTAGACATATATCTGGGGTCTCATTTCCCAAAAGCTTCTGGTCTGCAACTGAATTAAAGAAGTGTGAGCTGATGGCTCTTCATAATCATGCTCAATCTCAATTGATCAACATTACATTAAAAAATGAGGTGAAATATTTAGGAATTGTTATTACTAAAGTCCCTAAAATTAGAGAAAAAAGCCATTTGACTGATAACATGAAAAAGTATTTTAAATACAGTATGTGGGTTTAAATGAATATCTCTATATTTGACAGTATTCTCATCAGAAGTCAGAAGCACTTTCCAGGTTGATTTACCCTGCATTTTTTTTTTTTTTTTAGTTAATCAAATTCAGTATAAATTTATTTGGAAAAACCAGCAGAATTATAACAGAAAATCAGATGCAGTGAAGCGATCAGTGATTGAGGGTTGAACGAGATTGATTTGGATGTGATGAATGATCCTCTTAAACTGAGGAGGCTCCAAGACTTCCTTAAACATTCAGTTGGGTTTATTCTTTTGGGGCATTGATTTCGTCTTAAGATGTGATTTTGAGCCATCAAAGTTAAAGTGTAAATGATCATCTTTTCACAGTCAGGTATTATTATATTGTAAATTAATTAAAGTCAAGAAGAGACTACTTGTTTTTGATTTTCCTGAAGATAAATTGGTTCAAATTAGAACAAGATTTCTCTCTTTTCCACTTTTACCGAATGCAAAAAGAAGTTCAGTTTAAAATAATTTTTATTTATCCCTGTAATGAGTTCCTCTGACACAGGTTTAATTTGGATTGTAATGAATGCACCTTTTGTGGAGCAGACAGAGACATCGGAACATTTGTTTTATTTATGCAAATTGTCAGAATAATTCTGGGATGACCTTTTTACATTTATATTTGAAGTATGTAATACCTGACTTTGATTTCAGAACTGTAAAATATTTGTCCTTTTGTTGAAATTGTGATGTTGAATTTTTGATTAATAATACTGTGACTTTTTCAATTAATTCATTAAATCTTGATTCTTTAATAAACCCTTTTTTACTTTTCCAGCAAGATTTAATGGTCTTCTTCATTTCCCTAAAGCACATGTATCACAAAAAAGCCCTTAAACTATGTCGTCTTTTGAAGGTTTTTTTTTTTTTTTTACGATTAAGTCCTTTGTAGTAGTATTTATGTTTGTATTTATTTATTTAGTTATTTTCTTTCTTACTTTTCCTGTTTGTTTATCTGTTTATTTTTTGTTATGCTGCTATTTGGATTTGGATAAGTGTTTTTTTTTTTTTCTTCTTCTGTAGTTTATTTGGTATTTTGGATGTTTCTCAAGCAATTTAAAAACTTTCTAAAAGACTTTCTGAGGGTGATTTATTTAGTTCCTGGTTCCTGTGGTGGAAACACACCGAGTACCAGCACAGAGTCACTAGTTCCTGGATAAAGTTCCTGCGGCGGAAACACGGCTAATGTCCTCATTTCTTTCTCTTAGCTGCACATTGACAGTAATAAAAACTGGAAGTAACGATCATGAATATTCAAACCATACGCTACTCCTGCGCTAAGAAAAACACATGTGTACAGGGTTTACAGAATCAATATAGCAGTCTGATAAATGTTAAACAGGAAGAATAAAGCGGTACTTTAGAAGGCCGTGTCGTGTTCTGTGTGTGTCAAGATCAGATCTCAGAAAGACGTGTTCTGTGTTCTCGTGTTCTTCTGAGTTCTTCTTTCAACATCTGTGTCCTGGAGAACACTAGTCTGTTCTTTACGATCTCTGAACTGAGAAACAGTCTGAACATAAAGTCTATCGCAGAAAGATGAGCTCGTCACTGCGCTCGGTTACATCTCCATCATTTTAAACTGCGTCACAACAACTTCCTCAAATCTCCGTTAAAGTGTGAAGAGTTTAACATGAGAGCGACATTCTACAATAATACATGATATTAGAAGCTGACAACTCAACTTACCGTCAACTCTGAGATCTGAACAGAAGGAGTTTAACTCTTCAGAATACGCCTTTACTCTCCTGTTTACTTTCGGTTTTAACACAAAGGAGCTCCTCCTCCTCGCAGAGTCAGACTGCAAGAGAGAGAAATAACATGAAGCTGTCCAAATCACACAGAACCACGCGAGATGTCAGAACGAGATGTTGTAGTCGAGAAGGACGCTTGTGTGGAGAGACAACGGAGAGAATATTAGAAAACAATATATAAGATAAAGGAGTAAAGAGGCTATCTCCTGGTTTCACAGACAGGACTAGTCCCAAACTAAAATACAGGTCTGGGCTGTAGGAGCTTAAACTGACTCATTATTTGAAGCTACTTAAATGTCCTAATTGAACTATGGCTGAATCCTGGCTTAATCTAACCCCTATCTGTGATCTACATAAAAACACATTGTATAATGCATAACTAACCATCCATGGGTCATTCTCCAGAAACATCCATTTCTCTGTCCCAAGCCTTTACAGAAAATTTACAATTGAAAAACTCATTGTTACAGTTTTTAATATTTTAAAATAAAACAATGTTATTTGAACAATTAGACCTTCTTGCGCCATCAATGTGACAATGTTTGTTTTTAAATAATTATAAAGAATTCTGAACAGCACAAAACTGCTCGTCCCACAGCCGTGTGCAGAGGGAAAGTGCTGTTTTCAAAAACTGTTTTTCTACCATTTAAAATACAATAATGTATTGATAACTATCAAATATATTATATAAATGGCATACAGTAATAAAACAAAATGCTGGAGTTGTCACTGGAGTTACCGTTTAACAAAAATCTGTTATTTTTTTTATTTTTTTTATCAGACTGATGACATCACTTCCTCCTTCCTGTTTTCTAAAGATCTATGAAGAAAGGCCCATGTGAAGTCCACTGTTTCTTTTCTGTCATCAGTAACTAGCTCCACATGTAGATGCAGTATATCAGAGATAAATGACAGAGGAGACGGACTCTTGTCTGGATGTTACAGGGACAGATGAGACACAAGTGTGTTTATCTGCTGCAGAGACACTGATGGAGGAATGATGCCATCAAGACTCTCAGTGAGAACACTACAGTCATCAATATATCATTTTAAATCTTCAGTTTAATTTTAAACCACTATTACAACACTTTTCTGATTCTTGATTTCTGTGCATTTGCTGCAGATCTTTTGTGATGGAGGAGCAGGACCTGCAAGGAAAGGTGACGTTTGTGAAAAAAGGGAAAACCTGAAAAAAAGGATAAAGTAAGATAATTTTGTTATTTGTCTGATACTGAGATCAGATGACATTATGCTGTTAAAATTACTTTTGTATTGTGTGTGTGTATTTTTGCAGGATCTGAATGTCTGCAGACTGGTGTGTGTTGTGAGGATGGAGAAGACCACAGCATCATCCTGGAAATGATCGAGAGACACGGATGAGACGCTCCATCACTCCACCTGCCATTTACTGTCTCATCAGGACCAGGTGAGACGCTCATTAAAGCACAAAAATCTGCAATTATCTTAAAGTCATTAGTTATTTTCCTATCAGTGTATAGTTGCCGGATATAATTTTTAACCTGCTGCCTTTCCAACCTAAAGAAAGAGGCAGAATTCTGCTCATCCTCCTCGAGACCAGATCTGATAAAGCCATGGATTTACACTAGATTTACTGAGCGTATATTAACTTCAACCCTGATACTACATTGACTGATAACTGAAGAACGGCATGAAGCTGTAGATTAGCTGATAAGGGATACATTTGTTTTATTTGTACAGATTGCAGTGTAACAGTAAAAATAATGTAAATATGTAACTTAGTTCTGTGCATATTTGTTTACATGTGCACTAGAACTGTTTGTAAGTGTGTATACTAGATCTCAAAGTACAGCAATAAAGCTGTTCTAGTCTATAAATTCTGTATTAGAGACTGTACGATGCACTGATTACCAATCACTTTAGAAGGCTGAATACCTCATTAATGTCCAGTGACCGAGAGAGGAGTAAAAAGGACAGTCTTAAATTAGGATTCACTCAATATATTGTTTAACAACAGTATGTACTAATTATACACACTTGTAAATGTAGTGACACGCTGGACGTGTGAAGTACTGACAATACTTGTAATATTCGTGAGATTCGTGATGTGTACGCGTGTGATCTAAGTCGATCTGTGTAACAGCTGAGTCCACATGACTAAACGTGAGAACACACAAATATAGAATATACAGAATTTCTTTCATAACTGAAGAAATATGTAATTATTATAACATATCAGATCACAATATTAAGATGAATAACAAATAAACAACTCTTACAATCGTTAACGACGCACATGAAAAACTCAACATGTAATCCCAGCGGACTCTGTAACAATCTCACAGCTTCATCCGACCATCGTGTGGAAACTTAATCATTCAATTCTGGACACCCAATCTGTTCAGATGACCATTCACAGCTTGATTGAACATTATCTGAATTTAGTTCATCTGAGTTATGATTATTGTAATAACTGGGACATTTATAATAAATGATGTTAGTGTATTAGTCAGTGCCAGGAAATATGAAGAAGAAAATATGATTTGAAAGATGACAGTCTCACTCAAAGATCTCGCTCTATTTTCTCTGACGATGAAAACATTGAACTAATTCTCTTCAAAAGCACTTCGATGATATTAATAAATGAGAGCCGAGGGCCTTCATTAGATCCAGACAGAGATGATGGAGAAGGAGAACACAATTCAGATTATTTTCTTCAATTAGAAAAAAGTGATTTAAAAACAGAGTTTCAGATTTGAATATTAATGGTATATTAACACACGAGCCGAGATCTATTGCTGGTTATTGCTCATCCTTCTATCGCTCTCTTTATGAATCTAGATTTAATGAAGATACGAATGATTTCTGAGATAGTCTTAATAAAACTAAATCTAGAAGTGAAGACAGAAAGCATCTGTGTGATAAAACACACACTGATCTTCCTCTGTTCACAACTACTGTCTGATTCTGTTAAACACAGACTTTAAGAGGAATCACAGCTGAGATGACATCATCACCATCAGCCAATCAGCACATCACACCACTCTCTGTTTAAAAGATGTTCTTCATATTATTCAGATCTCCTCTAAAGCTTCAGCTCTTCATTTCAATATTAATAAGTGTGAATTAATGTCTCTGAAGCTGTGTGATTCACCATCTATCTGTGGTGTCCCTATAAAAACTGAAATCTCATATTTAGGTCTAAAGATTGTAAAGGATGAAGAGAGAAGATGTGAGCTCAATATTTGCTCTGTTATTGATAAGATGAAGAACAAATTGAATCAGTGTTTACTAAGAGACTTCTCTTTGAGGACATCTCAAGACTCACATATACAGCTCTTTCTCCAGCAGTCAACAATAGTATTTACAAGACTGCTGACAATATGCTTTTCAGTCTTTTATGGAGAAATAAAACCCATTATATGAAGAAATCAACTGAAAATGGAGGATTGAACTTCTTGGACTTTAGCTCTCTTAATAATACTTTTAAAGTAAACTGGATCAAACGATTAAAACAGAACAACAACTAGTTTATGAAGATTATTCCTCATTGTATTTCTGCTCAGGTTGGAGGTCTTCATTTTCTTCTGTTTTGTAACTACAACATTTCTAAACTTCTGATAAAGTTTTCCAGTTTTCACAAACAAATTCTTCTCTCCTGGAGTTTAATTTAGAAACATAATTTCTCAGCGAACAGATGTTTTATATGGAATAATAAGCATATTGTATCTAAATCTAAATGAAAATCTGGTTTTGGTGAGGCACCTTTTGAGCAAGAAGGTGTTGTGTTAACTTGTTGTGAATAGTTGTCTAAATGTCCTAAAGAATATGCTGTAGTTGTGGATGGTGTAAAAACACATGTCCCAATCTTCTCTGCAGTGCTTGGATCCTGCTGACACTGCTGTGGCTCCAGTTTGTTCTCTTCTTCCTCTGTTCAACACAATCATCCACAGCTTCAGCTCTTTTTCAGACGGATGTTGTCTCCAACTTTCTGGAAGAACTGTGTTGATGCTTTGATATGGATCAAATCTGGAAATGAGCTCCTCACAAAGATTTCAGCACAAATAAAGGAGAAGAAATGTCTTTCAAACTCATTTAGAAATATTAGCCCAGTCACTTTTTCCTTGTAAACAGATTTGACTGTGATGTTGAGACACTTTCTACATTTTGTGATCTACAAACAGAAACGCTTCTTCATTTATTTTGGAGATGTACTTGATCAACTCTTGTGATATTGTCCAGCCTGGTTTCACACACAGGGTTTAAACCAAGCGAGGATTACTGAGAACAGAACACAATTCATGTGAGTCTCACACATCCTATAAATTAGAATTTCTGGCGCTAAAATGGGCCGTAACGGAAGGCTTTCGTGATTATCTGTTCCATGCACCTCACTTCACGGTATATAGTGATAATAATCCTCTGACATATGTCACCAGGTCGGCGAAGCTTAACGCAACCGGACACCGCTGGGTGTCAGAGTTGGCGGATTATAGATTCACACTAAAATACAGACCGGGAACAGCAAACCGGGATGCGGATTTCTTGTCACGAAGGTCGAAACCCATTGACGAAATCATGCGAGAATGCACAGAGGAATGCCAACAGGAGGCTATTGAGTGTATTGGAAAAGCTCTGGAGGGAAATCAAACAGGAGAAGTTAATTGGATTTCTGCCATCACCTGTAATGCGGATGCATTGCCAGGAGAGTATAGCATCTCAGAATCAATTCAGCCTCTTGTAGCAGAAGACATCAGACTCGCTCAAAATGCAGACCCAGCTATTAGTAGAGCCCTGGCTCCTGAAATAACATATGTATACTTAAAACATAAAGACAGAGTGGCAGAAGATGGAGCCGTTAGACAGCTTCTCAGGGAGTGGCCCCGTCTACAGATCGATGGAGATGGCATTCTCAGAAGGGAGACAGTGACAAGGAACCAGTTGGTCATTCCTGAATCCTTAAAGCCTATTGTTTACAGGCACTTACATGAGGAAATGGGACACTTAGGTGCAGAAAGAATGGTGGCCCTTGCTAGGGAACGCTTCTTCTGGCCTAAGATGAGGGAAGAAATGGAACACCATGTTACTCAGATCTGCCACTGTATGAAGAGAAAAAAAACAAGGATAACTCGGACTCCTATCCAAAGTATTGAGACCTCGACACCCTTTGAAATGGTCTCTATTGATTACTTACACTTGGACAAGTGTAAGGGAGGAGAGGAGTACATATTGGTAGTCGTGGATCATTTCACAAAATATGCACGAGCGTATGCTACAAAAAATAAATCTGGGAAAACTGCGGCCAGAAAGCTCTTTGATGATTTTATTATGCGCTTTGGTTTCCCATCCAAGATCCACCACGACCAGGAGAAGGAGTTTGAAAATATCCTGTTTCGCAAGCTCCAAGACTACTGTGGTATCCATCATTCACGCACCTCCTCATATCACCCACAGGCTAATCCTGCAGAGCGCTTCAACAGAACGCTGCTGGGTATGTTGCGCACTCTGGGGGAGTCTCAGAAGTCAAGATGGAAGGAACACTTGAATAAGGTGGTACATGCATATAACTCCACTGTGCACGAAGCCACGGGATTTTCTCCATTTTTCCTTCCCTTTGGTCGTGAGCCAACATTACCTGTGGATTTGATGTTTCCGAAGCAAGGCACTACACGGAAGCAGTCACCCACTGGCTATGCAGAAAAGTGGAGGGATGTCATGCAAGAAGCTTATGCTATCGCAATGCAAAATCTAAAGAAAAGTGCGAGGAGAGGACAGAAAAATTACAATCGACGGGCATGGAGTTCTGCTCTTGAGCCAGGTGACCATGTTTTGGTGAGGAACCTCACCCCCAGAGGTGGTCCGGGTAAATTGCGTAGTTACTGGGAGGACGCAATTCATGTGGTCAAAGAACGAAAAGGGGCTGAGAGTCCTGTGTATGTGGTAGAACCATTGCAAGGAACAGGGAGAAGACGTGTGTTGCATCGTAACTTACTTCTGCCATGTCCTTACCTGGTCGAAGAGCCAGACATTCATGAACCCAACCTGGAGAAGAAAAGCAAGAGAAGTCAAATAGAACAAACAGTAAGGAGGAATTATAAACGCAGCTGAGGTCCTGACCTGACAGATCCAGATAGTTCCAGTGAAGAAGAATATAATTTGTGGACAAAAAATAAACGTGTCAATCAACCCCTCAATGTTGAATCAGAGGAGTTCCGCTCAAGAATGGAAACATCTAAACATGTGACTGAGGGGACGATTTTACCAGAGGAACCCCTAGGAGAAGAGAACATTGAGGAGGTACGGAACGCAGAAGGACAGGCCCAAGAGATTTAGAAAGCCCCGACGTGTCTACACTTATGATCAGTTAGGCAAGCCAACATTTCAGCAGCTGAAGATCTGCCCTGTTGGAGTGAAGTGGTCTCCAGGAAACAGCTATGACCTCTCTACCGGCTCATTGTTCATGTATCCTTTCTATCATTGTTAGTGGTTAAAAAGGGAACTAAAAATAATAATAATAATAATAATAATAATATTCCCTCAGAGACACAAATTCATACGTAATTTAGTTCATAAGTTGTAGTTTATAATTCAAAGCTAATTTGGTTCAACATTTAATAAGTTATATTTCATGACAGAGTTTACAAAATAAGTTATATCTGTACAACTATTTTAAGTAATAGTCACAGAAAGGGACTACTATTGGAGTATATTGGAACGGGAAAGTAGTGTAGTAATGGTTATATATACACTTACCATATAGAATGATTAAATTCATAGTTGAAAAATGTGTAGGTATACAAGAATGGGTGTAAATGGTATTTTCCTTGTCCCTATGTGAAGATTTGGGGGGGCCCACCAATACTTCTATGGATTATGCACCCTTTAACACTAATGGACTATGGACCGTTAGTCTTGTGTTGATGCTATGAGATACTGATGCTAAAAAATATATATATATGGAGAGATAGTAAAGCCCAATTATTCTATAATGTATAAGAAAAAAAAACTTATTTGTGAATTCACTTTTCGTCTGGAGTTAGATTGTTGACATTGTTAAATATGATTAAGGAGGAAATCTTTACAACATTTTTTATTTTAGTGGGGGAGGGTGTTGCATGCTAGAAGAATGTTGTAATTTACTTTTTTTTTAACCAGATGTGAATTTTAGTGTTATAAGAGGAATATATCGAAATTACATCTGAGTTTTATTTTGTTATATTATGTAGACTGACTTTTGATGCCGAGAGGTCAGAGGGAAAAAGGGAGAGTGATGTCATCAGCGTACGAAGGAGAAGAGCGAACGTGAACTGTTGATTGTATGTGTACAGAGAAGTTCTCGCGTGTAAATACTAACTCCAACTTTGAACCATGAAGAATAAAGTTGTCAAAAAGAAAAAAAAAGTAGACAAAGTTTTGTCTGTCCAGGAGTGCAACATCTACAAACAGAAACGCTTCTTGATTTATTTGGGAGATGTTCTTACTCAGACAATTTCTGGACAGATTTCTGCTCATTTGTAAGAAAATATATCATGCCCAGCTTTAACTTTGTTTTGAAGATGTTTTATTAGTTTTTTCACTTATAACATGTCATTTCATAAGGAATACTATTTGATTAATTTATTACTGTTGCTGGTAAAGTTTAGTATTCGTAAATATAATAAATGTTTAAACCAAGCGAGGATTACTGAGAACAGAACACAATTCATGTGAGTCTCACACATCCTATTAACCCTTTCAGCAAACGCAGCGCAGAGCTCTGTTTATGTTGGTTTGGAGTTACACTCGGCACAATTCAAGTCCTCTGAAACTGTGTAAAGAAACACATCGAGCGCACACACACACACACACACACACACACACACACCGAGTCAGGACATTAATGTCAGATCTCATCTAGCAAGCAGTGTATGGACAGAACAAGGGGAATATATGCTGTGCTAAATGTTGAAGTGTCACAGTATTGCTCTTCATATTCAGTTCAATACATGGAGAGAGCAGAAAACATGAAGTGTGAATCAAACCAATGCCAAGTAAACATGAACGCTGCACAGAGGAGTGTGATCGTATCTTCTCAGTGTGAGCACATCAGGTCTGTAAGTTACTGACCATCCTCAGCTGAACCAGTGACCCTAAAAGAAGACATCTGAACACAAATGGAGAAAGCAAGGAGGTTCGGTGAGGAGAAAAACAAGCTCTGTCTTGCTCCTCAGCAGCACACCATCTGTGAAACCTGCGTTAACTCCTTCAGACAAACACAATCCTTTCAGTTTCTGAGCCAGATGTGTCATATTAAAGCCGTTCGGAGCGGGTCACACTCATTCAGAGAAGAGCAATGTCTCAGTGCCATCCTTTGTGTCTCTTATCAATATGAACATGTGCAATGCGATCTAATACTGGTTATAAATGTAAGTATAGTTAACAATAGGATTCATGCTGTCTCTCATATATGTTTCTTCAGATTATTGAAAGACACTCAAGGTGTTGAATCATTGGTTTCAGAGAGATTTCTGACTCAAAGACAGAGTTGTGTTCACTAAAGCTGAAGATATCTCTCGATTATCGTCTGCTCAGTCCATCTCTGTTCACAAACACACCTGGAAACTACATTCTGTGGAGAAATAACATTCATTATATTAAAACATCAGTCTTTCTAAACTCATACCACCAAGACGCTCTAAACTGAGTTGAGTTTAGCTCTAAACAGTAACTTTAAAATAAATTGGTTAAGACAATATCTTCACAATTCTTCATCTGTCTGAATATAATTCCTGGGTTTATTTTCTCTAAATTGGGCGTCTTATAATTTCTCTTGATGTGTAATTATAAAACTGAAAAACTTCCAATCAAACTTTCTAAATTTGACCAACAAGTTCTTGCTCCTGGAGTCTTACACAGAAACACAGTTTTCTGATCTGGAATAATGCCAATATTAGTGTAGAAATAAGTCTTTATTTAGTCAGCGTTGGTTTAGTAATGGGTTGTTCTCAGTGAGTCAGTGATTGAATAATGATGGGACTTTATTAGGGTTTCCAGACTTTCTCTGAAGATCCAGAATTGCTCTTCCATTAAAAGAGTTGAAGGCTCTTACTATAGGGTCGTTCCTCAGGTGTGCATGTGCTGTTCACAAGCAGTGTTTCTACATCCACACTTTCTGTCTGTCTCTAACCTCAACATACCTCTGTCAGCTTTAAAGCCTGACAACTATACTATTAGATCCTGCTTTTTACAACACAATATCTTCTTCAGATGTTACTAGTGTAGATATCTTGCTAAAAGCTTGTTGGATAACTCTGATGTCAAACTGTTGTTAATAAGTGTCTCAGTTTGATCATAAATCCTCAGTAATGTGTGAATGGTGTTCTGATGTCACAGAGACTGATGAACACACACTTGTTCTCATCCACTGATGAAGACTTCTTCACTCAAACCATCATGCTGCATTCACAGAAGAATAGAAATGAACATTCATCTGAACTACACACACTCTTCACATCTATTCATGTTAGGATCTTCACTCATTTCTTCTCATATTAATGTGCAGGTATTTCCAGTAGCTCTTCTGTCAGTTGTTCACTGATATATGTGTATGTTGATGTGTCAGTCTTCCAGAAGCTGAAACAATAGCACTAGGAGAAGATGAAGTGATCTGAGTCTAAAGCGGTTCAGTTGTCTACATATAATCCTGCTCTTGAAGAGCTGCACACTGTTGTCTGCTGTGACACATCTCTCCTGTGCTGACTTCTGTGTTTCTAGTGGATCATCCTCATCATCTTCCACAACTTCTGGATCAACAATGTCCTCATTCAGAAGAGCAACATCTGCACAAAGACAGGACTCACTTCCAGGAGCTTGAAGAAGAAGAAGATGGAGCACAGCTGCTCTTCATCATCTGAAGGCTCTCTCAACAATGTTCTGTGTGTGAGCATCACTGCTGTTCAATCAAAGCTGTGCAGGATTGTGTTCAGACTCTCTGTCTGCTGTGATGAGCAGATGAACACTCACACAAGGACACACACCATCTCCCAGCATCTGTTTTCCTGCAGGTGGATACAGGCCTCCAGTGTAAATAGAGCTGTTCTTCAGCAGCTGGCATCATACACAGACCCGGAGACTCAAACATATCAAGAGACTTCTCCTGCTGGTGGAACGAGAGGCCGAGAGAGATCCACCCAAAAGCAGAAATACATCACCTCCAACACGGCAGCAATGTTGGTCCAGACAAACTTTTAAAACAGTTAATATTTTAATTTGTTTTGTTGAAACTTTCATTTCGTATTAATTGTTAATACATGTATAAAGGGATTTTTGTGCTTCACTCTCTCTGGCAAATATTAGAGAGTAACTTTATTGGTGATGTTTTTTTTGTAATTTGTATTTTAGGTTTCCATCTTATTTACAGATGCGAGGATGCTTCTCTATAAGTCCTCTGGTGTGGTTTTGACACAAATTCAGTGTAATAAAAGTAACTCGATTCGGAGAATCACATAAGACAACTAGTTTAGTGTAAATATGCACATGTCATTCCAGTTATGAATGTACATTTAAACAGGTTGCTATAGTCAATATTCATGTTTTTAGCAGTTAAACATAATTCAGAGTTAATTAACACAGTGAGCAGACAAGTAATGAAAGATTTTAAAGAATGCTGATGTGTTTTCTAACAGGTCTTAAGGGCAGTTCATGTAAAATTGTTATCATTTACACACATTTATATGTGAACGGCTCAATTTATTTTGAAGAATGTCTGAGCTGTTTATGTCCATCCAATGAAAGTCAGTTTTGTTAAAAATCCCTTCACTCCCCAAACACTTTCATTATATGAACAAGAACAAAACAGACCTTCTTCAGGATATCTTCTTCTGCTTTTGACTCTCAGAAGTCAGGTTTAGATCTCATGTAAAGAAGCTTTTTTAACCTCCATTATCAGACAAATCCCAGAATATCTTACATCAGTGCATCACTATGATTATCAGTTCATTTATATATTTTAGTTTTAACACTTTATTTTGTGCGTGTGAGTTTATTGAAATGTTTTCCAGAAAGCACTGTGTTAAAAGATGACAATGATATGTACAACTTTAGCACATATTTGTAATATTTGTTATTCAGGCGGGCTGAATCATGAAAACTGTTGGTGTGATGGAGCTGGAGGTGATGCGAGTGACTGTGGAGACTTGGAAAGGTAATGCAGGACACACACATCAGTGTAGAAACAGCCGTGTCATTCTGTGCTGCATGATGGGATGGAGATTTGGACATTTCTAGTTCCATCATGAGTCACAACATTGGATCTCAATACTAGGTTTATATGACAAATGACACTTTAGCTATACATTAAAGCACTGAATGAAATGTGTTTACTTCTCATAAACAGTGTTATATTCTCACAAACACATTTTCTTCCTCGTCCAGTGTCCCTTCAATCAAGGAGCCCTGATACAATGATCCACAAAATAAGGAAATGTCACTGTCATAAAACAGTAACATGAACATTGATACCTAATAATGTACTTGTATAATATAACTTGTTTTATTATAATGCTGTCTGAATATAAAAACAGTTTACAGTGAGGAGGACGTCCTGCTCTGGCTCGAGACACAAGTCGACTCCGAACACTTCTGCATTTGTGTGTCCAGAATTAATTTTGTGAACGAAGTCTGTTTCTTTGGAGGCTCCCAGTCAACACTTTAAAGATTTCTTTCTCAGGAGACGCTGAAGTAGACACTGACGCTTTCAGAGAAGATTTCCTGACAGGACAGCATTCAGTTCTTCTACAAATATTCTGTACATACTTTGGATTTATTGTTAATTAATTTGTTCTGGTTACATAGTTATTTTGTATTTTTTTGCTCCGTCTATAGAATTGATTGGCGGCACAGAGACCAGGCTCCTTGAAGGGGAGGAGGGCAAAGGTCAAAAGCCCAAATCCTCCCTGAATGATGTTGACTGGTCTGTTTCGGAGAGTGTTTCTCATCAGTGGATTGGTCAGCTTAGAATGAAAGTTGTCAGATGTTCACACTCATGTCTTTCCAAAATTAAAGCGACAGAGATGTATTGCAGTATGTATATGTTTTTATATTGATTTTATAATAAACTCATTTATAAACACCCCAAACAGACATGACAAGACTGTAAAATATCTCACCCTGCTGGTTTGAAGTGTGTAACCAGGGTCTTCACGTCCTGAAACAGGTTGATGACTGGGCTGTGCTCAAATGTGGATTTAAGAGTCAGGTTAATGTTACGGCCTGCACAGGACAGTCTGGAGTCATCTTTAAAAACTGGAACCACATTTGAACACGTGTCTGTCACTACAACAATATTCTTGCTCAAGATGCCAAACTCCTATACGTTAGGTTAAATAATAAAACTAACAAACAAAAAAAGATTCATCCAAACACACATAAACAGAGCATAATGATCTCTTTCTAAGTAAATTATTGTCATAGCTTGAGCTAGTCAGAACAATTAACAAGAAATATAAGAGACACTGAATAGAATAGCACCATATTACAGGGACAAGTCAATAAAAACAGTATAACTCTGTTAAGTATATGAACTACACATTATATGTAACACAGGAGGAGACTCCACAGTCTTTCTGATATTGTGATGGGTTTTGACACTTATGATCTCCATCGTAGCCAAGAATATAATCAACTGTGACTGTTATGAAGTGTGTGTTTGTCCTTATGTAGTTTTATAACAAAGTTCGGGAGGAACAGTCGCAGTTCATTAACCTGATTAACACAAGTGGAGACCAATCAGTAATCAACTCATGACAAGGCATAAATAACAGCAGAACCTACCTCTGTTCATTGACAGTTTTCAGCAGTCAACAGCTCTTCAGCTCTCCTCTCTGCAAACCATGTCGAGAAAACCAAGCTCTTCATCTGACGAATAAGTGAATATCGCCAGGGATGCACCTTCGCATTCCGACGGCCACACGACCATTATTCCTACGCCGGACGTCGCACCTGAGCCCCAGGCTTCTCCTCGCGGCCGCACACCGGCCCGATCAGACCTGCGCTCACCAAGACGGCGAGGCCAGCCTTCACCACCCCCGGCAAGACTGCCATCTTCTCCAGCATCCTCCTACCGCTCGGCCACCCCGACGATCCCACCTATCGGGAAATGGACCGTAGCTGGACTAAGGAAAGCGCTGGAGAATGCAGATATACAGGCTTCAAGGAAAATGCTCAAAGCGGAGCTGTACGATCTGTATGTCTCGTTACAAGCAACGCCTAAGACGACCCACAGACCAAGCAAATCCCGCACTGCCCGAAACTCACCGGTCCAGTCACCACCGTCGGGTCACCCGCACAAGATCCGGCTCGCTCCATCAATTGACCCGGAGGAACAAGCCTTCAGCGAGCCTGGGCCGCCCCCCTCAGTCCACCAGGGCAGGTTCACTTCCTGAGGAGGCCCAGCCCTCCACCACCACTTACGCCGCAGCAGCGCAGTATGCCGCCGGGCCCAGCAGCCCCCCCACAGCTACTCGCTCAGGCACTCCCGCTGTTTATAACCCTTTTCCCTTTCAGTGGCCTCCAGCTCCTCTCGCAGACGCTAGCATGACAGGCCCAACCATATCAACAATCCCACCCACCAGGTCATACCCCCGCCCACTTCCAGTGGCCTGCAGCTCCTGTAGCTCAGACAAGCGCGGGCCCGCCCCCGCCGGCAGCTCATGCATATAATCCTTCCTATCACCCTTCCTATCACCCTCCCTTTCCTCCACATCATCCTAATAACTTTTCTCTTCAAACTTCAACAGGTCATCAAAGCGCGAGGCCTCCGATGACAGTTACAGACCCGGTGCATACCCTCCCCAGCTATTCGCTCCAAACTAAAAATCAATACTCTCTTTCCACAGCAATACAGATGCCCATTCCGTCCAATGCCGTCGCAATGGAGCCACCTCCCGTGTCACAAAACATCCGGGCACAGATCCTCGCAGGTATGGACGTAGATCTTTCATCCCTACTCTCTCTGCTCCCCGCAGCCCAATCAGACAGGCAAATAGACTGCGGGACTTCTCAGTCACTTTAAAAAATCCAACCACCCACTCATCCCGCCTACTGTCATTTCCTGAATTCACCATCGCTTTCGCTAGATACACAGAAATTATCTGTTCAGCTTTCCCCCACAGGCGGCGTGAACTGAATGATTATCTGGCTATAATAGCAGAGCTCGCGCTGTCCTATGGGGGCGGGCATTTCTACACCTATCACAAACTCTTTTCAGCTAAAAGTGCAGTACGAGTCGCCCAGTGGAACCAGTGCACATACTGGGGGGCTCTCGACCAGGATCTCCACAGCAGGGTATTTCTGGGCTGTAAAAACATTTCCTGTGCAGTCTGCAGGTCAGTGGCACACTCAACCATGTTGTGCCCCCAAGTTAATCCTTCTGTTCCACCCTACTCAGGAACCAGCCCAGTGAGTTCCACCAGCTATGTGCCACGTCCTGCAACAGCCTTAGCAAATCAAAAATGTAAAAACCCCTCCTTTGAAGGAAGCAGGCAGCCCTGCAACCAGTTTAACGCTGGTAAATGCATCAAATCGCGCTGCCGGTACCTTCATGTTTGTAGTTTCTGCGGCGGCGCTCATGCCCGCTTCGTGTGCCCAGTGTACAAATCTGCTAATAAAAATTCAAAAAATTACCTATCGACTCCTGTAAATATTTCACGCATGCACGCTGAACTAGCTCATCATCCGGACCCCGAATTTACCAAATACCTGCTGACAGGCCTCGAAAACGGCGTTAAACCCGGCGCAGAATGCCCGCTCTCACAGAACACTATCTGTAATAATCTCCAGTCCGCCCTAACAGAACCTGAAGTCGTCGACAATCTGATTAAAAAAGAAGTCGAATCTGGTTTCATGATCGGCCCTTTCGACACTCCCCCATTCAACACGTTTCGTATCAGCCTCATCGGAGTGGCTACAAGGAAATTTTCGAGTAAAAAACGTCTCAATCGACTTATCAGCCCCGCATAATTCCCCGTTTCCAAGCATTAACAGCTTAATTCCTCTCGATGAATTTTCGCTTAAATACCAAGACATAGATCAAGCAATCGACATGGTTAAAATCGCAGGTCGGGGTGCTTGGCTCGCAAAAATCGACATTACTTCAGTCTTCAAAATTATGCCTATCCATCCAGATTCATGGCATCTTTTTGGAGTGCGCTGGAGTGGGAAATACTACTTCGCCGTTCGCCTAACCTTCGGATGCAAAAGCAGCCCAAAAATTTTCTACATGCTATCAGAAGCAGTTTGCTGGATCTTGTCGAATAATTACGCCATTCCCCACCTCATTCACCTGCTAGACGATTTTTTAATAATTTCGCCCCCTGAAGCCATACCAGCCGCACATTTCCTTACGGCCCAAAAAGTCTTTTCCGAACTCGGAATTCCTATTGCTCAAGAGAAAACGATGGGTCCGGCCAAATCCATCGAGTTCCTCGGGATTAAATTGGATTCAGACAAATTCCAAGCATCCCTGCCCAAAGAGAAAATCGACCGAATCATCTTAGTCTCATCTACCCTCATCGACAACCCAAATTGTTCTAAACGTGAACTACTATCCCTGCTGGGCCACCTAAATTTCGCTATGCGCATTATTCCGCAAGGCCGCCCATTCATTTCGCACCTCCTCTCGCTCGCGTCCTCCATCCCCGCCCTAAAGGACCGCATTTCTATAACCCAAGCATGTCGCGACGAACTCAAGTTATGGTTAACATTCCTAAACCAATGGAACGGCCTATCTCTTTTCTACCGCCACCTCGTTTCGTCCCCAGTCGATATCCGATTGTTCACAGACGCCGCCCCCTCGGTTGGTTTCGGAGGATTTTACCAAGGTCGCTGGTTCGCGTCTCCTTGGCCACCACAATTACAGGACATACCTCTGTCCTCCGCATTATTTGAGATCTACCCCATAGTAGTAGCAGCCTTTCTGTGGGGAAAAGAATGGACCACTAGCAGCATTCTGGTGCATTGCGACAATGATGCAACAGTGCATTGCATTAATAAAGGCCGCTTTCATTCACAGGCTATAATGCCTCTTTTAAGACGCCTCACCTGGATCTCAGCGTGCGACCAATTCATCTTAGTCGCCAAACACGTTCCGGGCTCAGAAAATCAAATCGCTGACTCTCTCTCTCGCTTTCTGTTTCAGAAATTCAGGACGCTGGCTCCAGGGGCGGACAATTTCCCAACGCCCGTTCCTCCATATTCAGAACTGATATTCCCGTAACACATCCGCTAAAACCCCTCCTCGACACATCACTCGACACAATCCTCCAAGCAGTTTCCCCCAGAACCCTCCAAACCTACGTGACCGCGTGGAGATGTTTTAAAACATTCCACGTATCCTATAATATACCATTCCCAGACTTTTCTCTCCTCACAATCACTTCATTCATATCCTACCTTAACAGCATCAAGAGCCTGCAAGTCGGCTCTATCAAAGGGTATCTGAGTGGCATTCAATTTTTCCACAAACTGATATACGGCACCCCCTCACCTGAGATAAATAATTCACAAACCTCCCTCTTAATCAAAGGAATTCAACGATCCCAGCCAAACCGTCCCGACACCAGACAACCCATAACATCAGATATCCTCACCCAATGCATTTACACCCTCCGCACCGGCTACCTGTCTCTCCATATCGCCCGCACATTAGATGCCATGTTCATTTGAGCCTTTTTCGGTTTCCTTAGATGCTCGGAACTCGCCATCACCTCCAAATTCGATCCCAAAACCCACCCCACCATCTCAGACTTATCAGTCATAGACAACGAAACCATATCATATTTGATTAAACAAAGTAAGACAGATCAAACCAAAAAAGGCCATTTCATTTACATTTTCAAACTCTCATCACCCATCCAACCATTCCAATCCGTTCTGGCATACCTCCAGTGGAGAACTTCCCAAGCTAAATCCCATCTCGATCCCCTATTCATAGACAAATCCAACAAACCAGTCACCCGCTTCTGGTTTCAGAAACATCTGAAATCCGTCCTCCAACACTCAGGAATCCCAGCAAAAAACTTCTCAAGCCACTCCTTCCGCATTGGGGCAGCAACCTCAGCAGCTCAAAAAGGTCTCTCCCAGCAGCAGATCCAAGCTCTAGGAAGGTGGTCCTCAGATGCCTTCCAAAGCTACATAAGAACCAACCGTTTCCACATCAAAAAAGCCCACCAAACCCTCATCGAGTAAACCACGAAAAAAAAAAAAAAAAAACATATATCTGCTCTATTTCCCCCGCATGTCCAGCGAGCTCGAGTCTCCCAGCAGACGCAGTAAATATTTATTCATTTCCACTGCCCGTCCAGCGAGCACGAGTCTCTCAGCGGACGCAGTAAATATTTATTCGTTTCCACTGCCCGTCCAGCGAGCACGAGTCTCTCAGCGGAGAGAGGAGAGGAGAAAGAAAACAGCGATAGGTTCGAATGAAAACGCTAATGACAAGCTAATGAGTTCTAACGCTTTGCAGATGTACAGCACGGATATAAAATATCTCTCCAGCAGGAGAGATCCGTCTCAGACTTCTCGATTGAATTCAGGACCCTGGCGGCAGAGTGCCATTGGAACGAGGAGGCACAGTGGGACATGTTCCTGGCTCTCCTCTCTATTTTGTTAACCGAACTGCTGGGGATTTTTAAATAACTGTATTGGTGAGTCCTATTTTCTTTACCCAGTTTTTTTTTTCCTAAGTGTGTATTGTTTTTGTCACAAGTGTGCATAGATGTGGTTTTATGATTAGATTTTTCCTTCTTCTACGTTTAGTTGTGTGGAGTGTATTTTGTGAATATTTAAAAAATAAATTAGAGTTAGAAATGGCTGCAAAACGTTGTCGGGAGTCATGTGATGGTGAACAAGATCCTCCGTTAAGGTGCAATAGGGATGATAATTTCCAAAATCAACAAAACACTACAGAAAAGCTACTCAGGCTCATACAGACTGTTGATGAGATGAAAAAACACAAGCCATCTAAATTGTTAAAATTAATAAACGTGGAACAATCAGGGGCAGAGCCTCCTCCAGAACCGGTTTTTGATTTTGAACAGTTTTTAAATTCTCAACAGCTAGGTGAGGGAGCAGGTACCCGGCCACACCACACGCTTGACCTAACAGACCCCTGCATGGGTCTCACACAAGCTGAAATAGAAACACTTGTAAGAGAGGGTGGTGATGTGGCTGGATACACAGTAGTACCACAAGGGCCATTCAATGGTTTAGAAATCCACAGGCTTATAAATCTAAGGGAAATATCTTCTACAGGTCTATCAGACTAGACTGTGTTTTTACATGACACGTTTTCCAGATTATTAGGTGGGGATGGTAGTTTAATTAACATCACTTTGAGCGGTCCTAGCTTGACATCTGATGTTAATACACTCTTGTCAGCTAGCAATGATTACAGTGTCGATCTCTTCATCAGTGATCTTGAAAAAATCATGCAAAGCAACACGGATATACAGTTTGATGAGTGTTTAAATTTAAAAGTGTCTATAGCAAGAAGTAAACAAGGAGGCGCTCAACGAAAATTAAGGGATCTAGCCCACGATCAAGTGATTGGTAAGAACAGACTTAATTTGTTCGTCGCCTCAAACATTGCAGGGGAAAACAATCTTTGTTTTGCAATCTGCTTAGCACACTTTCCTCAGAAACCACACACAGAGTTAGAGTCCATAGCGTCAGCATTGCAGGAGTCTGTAGGATACACTGATCAACATATGATATCACTTAAGGATATTGTTCAGTTTGAACGTATGTTGAATATTAAAATAGTGGTCTTCTATAGAACGAATACAGGAATGCTGGAGAAATATGCAAACACAGATGTACCACATCCTAAAACAGTGTTTTTGTACTTCCACGACAATCATTATTTTATGATTAAAAATCTGAAGGGGTTCATTGGCACACCATACGTGTGTGAGTATTGTTATCAAGGGTTTACTGCACGGCAAGATCACAGATGCCGATACACCAGTGATGTTTGCAACGCTTCTGAATGTCATCTTTACCCCAAAAAAACAAAACACTGCGGTGACTGTTTGAGGTATGTAATGTAATAGACGTTACCATGTCAGCGCCATCAACCCCAAGCCACACAAATGTCCTGCAGATTGTTGTGTTCACTGTAGTGAGGGTTTGGTACCAACGGTGTGCATCAGTGTTTTATTCAACCGGTTAAGGTGAAGGAGCCAAATAATCTGTACTTTTTTTTTATTTCGAAACTCGTTATGAAAATAACAGGCATTTTGCAATTTTTGTATAAGCGATCACGTTTGAGGGAGAAGAATTGTTGGCCGAAGGTTCTGATTGTGTAGATCATCTCATTAAGAAATTCAGACAGCCTCGTTATAATAATTACACATGGATTGCACATAATGCATCCGGATTTGATCATTTCATTATTTTGGAATACTTCACTAAGATGGGGATACCTCCTAAAATTACAATGTAAGGGTGTCGTCTAATCCATATGTATGACGAGGCATTCAAACAGACATCGATAGTTACAGTTTTATACCCATGCGTCTAGCCAACACACCTGCTGCTTTTAATCTGACCAACTCTGTGAAGGGTTATTTCCCACATCACTTCAACCGTGTTGAAAATGATTCGTATGTCAGACCATACCCGGCCAAAGAGTTTTACGGAGACAACAGTAAGTTGTATCACAAGACAACAGAAGGCGAGGTCATACGGTATGTGGATTTCACAAGTCTCTATCCATTTTGTCAGGCCACAAAGTGCTTCCCGATAGGACACCCCCAAATAATTTTCAAAGATTTTGATAATCTTGAAAATTATTATGGCCTTGTTAAAGCTACTGTACTACCACCTCGAAAGCTGCTTCACCCAGTACTACCCTACCGCGCAAACAAAAAATGAACTTTCCCACTCTGCAGGTTGTGTGCAGAACAGCAGAACCAGACACCACTGTGTATGCACACGGATGAGGAAAGAGCCATCAGTGGTTGCTGGGTAAGCATCGAAGTGCTAAAAGCTATTGAAAAGGGCTATGTTGTAGTAAATCTGGATGAGGTCTGGCATTTTCCCCAACGATCAGATACACCGTTCCGTGATTATGTTAAAACATTTTTACAGTTCAAACAGGAGAGTTCAGGGTTTCCAAAAGATGTGGTGACCGATGCAGACAAAAGAATCTTATATCAGAGATTACTTTGAGAAAGAAGGGATTCAGCTGAATGTGGACAAGACTGAACCGAACCTGGTGCATAGATCGATAATGCAATTGGTCTTAAACATTTCTAATAAATTTGGGTAATACATTTTCACTGTAATTTTGCAACTTATAAAGTGTTAAAATGTTTTTAATTTGCATATTAAAACTAGTGTAGAAAATGGCAAATGTAAATTATATAACTGAGTTTTTATTTTGCACTAAATTTGACACATGTATGGTAAAATGTTAATTAAAGTACAAAACTACATTGGCATTTTATGTATTGCATTGCCATTTTGCACATTTCAAATTTAATTTTGCTATCCATATGGTTCCATATTTATTTACCATTAGGGATGTTCAACACTGACAAGAAATTAGTCATGGAGTCCTTTAGTCAGTTAACAGAAAGATTAAATCAATGTTTGGAGTGGCTTTCTGAATTTACAATGTGTTGTTTATAATTTCTTTGTTTATTGTTATTGGTGATTCCAGATTGTTGTCACACAAGTTACCATCCCCCCCCCCCCCCCCCCCGACATCGGTGGCCGAGCTACACATTCTCTTTGTTTTATTTTAAACATAAAAAATCCAGAGGAGAATGGCACCTACGCTGGAATTCATTCAAATGTAAGGAACATATGTAATGAAACTGTGTATAAATCATTTAGTTATGTTGCCATTTAGTTGAAAATAATAAGGGTTAGTTCACTCAAAAACAATAATTCTGTCATTAATTACTCACTCTCTTGTTGTTTCGAATCTGTAAGACCTTCATTCATCTTCAGAACACAAATTAAGATATTTTTGATGGAATCTGAGAGCTTTCTGACCCTCCATAGACAGCAAGTGCCCTACCACGATCAAGGCACAGAAATACAGTATAAGGACATCGTGAAAATGGCGCATGTGACATCAGTAGTTCAAATGTAATTTTACGTTAATTTTGTGTTCTGAAGATAACTGAATGACTTACGGGTTAAGAACGACATGAAGATGAGTGATTAATGACAGTTTTAATTTTTATGTGAACTAATGATCTCTTTAAGTATTTCATAAAACATTCTTGACAAGATCACGTGACCGATGCAATTGGAGACCACTGGAAATGCAAGTTTAGCATTTTATAAACAATGCTTAAAATGGAACTTGATAATTCAATCTCAACCTGTTCTGCACATTACTCATTTTCATTTCTTGTCATTAACAGTCTTCCTGTTAAGAAATCCTGAGCGAGCGTCAAAGGTTCAGATGAAGGGAATCTACGCTTCCAAGATTCCAAGACTGTATGAACTACTTCTAGATGCCAAGTTTTTTTTTTTTTTTTTTTCAAATCTCAATTTAGGACTTGGACTGAACATGCAGCAAAAAAAAAAAAAAAAAAGTTTCCTCAAACGGGCACATGGCTAAAGATACTAAAAGCACACAAACACTTGGAGCCCTGATCTTAATTTATATTGTATAGTTCTCTTAGTTTAACATTAAAATGTCAGGAATGAGTGCATAAATCTTTGTTCTTTATTTTCAAATGCTGTACAAGCTTTTTATTTTATTTTTTTATGTCAATTGTAGATGCAGATAATTTAGCATGAATAAAAGGTAAGTTAATCTAACTAGGTTTAGTTCACCCATAATATTGTATGAAAAATCTCATTCCAATCCTATTAGACTTTTGTTCATTTTTGGAACACTAATGAAGATCCATTTTAATGAAATCTGACAGCTATACTGTATTAGACCTTGAAATGGTAGTTGCATAGGCTGTCAATGGAGGGACAGAAAGCAGAGATTTCATAAAAAATACTCTTGATTTGTGTTTCAAAGATGAATGGAAATCGTATGGATTTGGAACGGTATGAGGGAAAGTAACTGATGTCAGAATTCACATGTTGTGCTTTTAAATAATGTGTTCTATAGGAAAATGATGTCATTTCACTTGACTATTGACTATTAGTCTGTAGCAATTGTTAATAATGACAGCCCTGTCTTTGTATTAATTTTTACCCCATGTATTTGAAAATGTTTATCTTTGTGACCATTATTTGGTGCAACACCAATATTGTACAGGTACCTGCTCATATTTTACTTTAATTTTGTACGAAATTAAACATTTTAGGATGACTGAAGTGTCTGTAAATCAATGGTACGGATTGAGTACTTTAATAATACGGAATATTACATTTTAGGTTTGACGGAAGTGTCCGTCAATGGTACAGAAAAACTCAGGTAAATCTACGGAAATATCCGTTTTAAGGTTTACGGAAGTGCCCGTACAATAACGCAAAAAGTGCTGGTAATTAATTACCAGAACTTTTTCAGTTTTTTAACTGAACTTTTTTTAACAGTGTAGGTAAAATTATAATCGCTAAAATAGCGGACACACACTCTCTCTCACACACACACTCACACACATAGACACACTCACACACACACACACACTCTCTTACACACACACACACACACCAGTAGAACTGCACTATGTCGGCCGTGGCATTTTTGGTCCTTGAGGTCCACCACCACTTCAATATATATGCAGTATATTGTGAAATATTTTTAGTGTTTAAAATAAATGTTTTCTAGTTTAATATAACATGTAATTTATTCCTGTGATTTCAAAGCTGAAATTGAGATTTGATGAGTTTGTGTGCATGTGAACATCAGAAAGAGTCTCTCTATCATTTAATATCACACAGAGACACTGAGGAATCAGGATAAACCCAAAATCCAGCGTAGAGGGGTTCAGTGAATGTGGTGTTGAGTGTGTGTAAGTGTGTGAGTGTGTGTAAGTGTGTGAGTGTGTGTGTGTCAGAGACGCTGTAGAAGGACAGAGAGCCGGCTGACATGTCCACATACACTCCTACTCTCTTAGAGGATGAACGGTCAGCAGAGATAACAGTGTGGTTATTATTGTGATGTACAGAGAATCTGTTATCAGTGTAGCTCAGACTCCAGGATTTGTCATTGCATCCAAACCAACAGTCTCTCCCTCCTTTCCTGTTGATTCCTTTATATGTCACTGATATTTCAGTATTATTTCCGCTCCATTCAGTCTCCCAGTAACAGCGTCCAGTCAGACTCTCAACACTCAGAACCTGAGGATACTCATCAAATCTCTCTGGATGATCAGGATACGGCTGATCCTCTTCCACACGTGTGATCTTCTTGTTCTCATCAGACAGAACAAGTCGAGTGTGTGCTGTGTTTGGATCCAGTGTGAGATCACAGGCCCCTGAACACAAGAAGAGAGAAACATCAAGAACAACACAACACTGAAGATGTCTGTGTGTTTACAGCTTTGACTAGAGCTGTGTCTGAAACAATGATTATGAACTTGTGTTAATGTCTGTTTATTATGGTTCTCAGTATTTTAATAGTATTTAATGATTATGAACATAAAAGCATTACAAAACTAATTAATAATACACCATCGATGAAAGCACAAAGCTGATGCAGAGGTGTGTATAATTTCAATATAAAGTCATGTTGTGTGTTATTGCTAGTAATATTATTTTCTAAAATAAGGTAGATGTAATATAAAAGATCATATGACAATGTTTCTGTAACCGCTCCAAGTCTCCCGCGCAGTGTATACGTCACCGTCCGAATCCGTTCACTTATTTGTTCACTCCTTCCTGATCTAGTGCACTCAACTGTCACACACTATATAGGGACTAGTGAACGAGTGAACGAGTGAACGAGTGAGTGATTTCAGACACAGCTTATATTTGTAAAGTCCAGAATCTCCTCACTATTCACAGATGTCTTCACTAATAAAGTGAAAGCTGTGTTTCAGTGTTAAAGTGGAATGATAGCAGGCTTTCTGCAGCAGCGGGAAAAATGTGTAAGCATTTTAAAATATTTATCTGAATGTGCAAATTAACATTTATAGCTTTAAACCGTTATTTGAAAATGACAATATAATATCATGCTCTACAATATTTCTATGAACAAATCTCTGACAGACTATCAGCCAATCACTGTGTGCATAGTTAATGAGCATGCTGACATCATCCCTAGCCCCGCCCCCTTCTCTCTGTTCCTCAGTAAAAGTTTGTCTCAGCAGCTTTGTGAACAGCTTTTAAGAGAAAACTTTTACTGCTATTTAGGAGAACTCTTAGTGCTAAGATCAAGTGTTTTGTGAATACGAGCCCTGCTCAAAGATTTATAATATCTGAAACAAGTCTCTTCTGCTCAACAAGTAATAGTCATATTGAGAAATATTATTTTGATAAAAAAAGAGTTTCATATGTGAATACATTTTTAAAATCTAATTTATTTCTTATTCCAGTCTTCAGTGTCACATGATCTTCAGAAATCAGAATAATATGATGATTTACTGCTCTGTTATGATTATTGGAGCTCAATCATTAATATTGGTTCTTATCAATATTGAAAATTTTTTTCTGCTTCATATTTTTGTGGAAATCATGATACATTTTATTTTTCAGGATTCTTTGTTGAACAGAAACTTTAAAAGAACAGCATTTATTTCAGATCAAATCTTCTGTAACATTATAAATGTCTTTACTGTCACTTTTGATTGATTTAATTTGTTCTTGCTCAATTAAAGTATTATTATTAGTATTATAAAAAAAAACTGTTTGTAATTGTATCTTGAATGGTAATATATTATGGTTTCCACAAAATAATATGAAGCAGCTCAACTGTTTTCTATATTGATAATAAATGTTTCTTGAGCAGTAAATCATCATATTAGAGAGATTTCACTGAAGACTGGAGAAATGATGAACAACATTCAAACTGAATCACAGGAATATATTATATATATATATTTAAGTGTATTCACATAAAAAACAGATATATAATGATGTGTGTGTGTGTTTGTGTGTTATTATGAGTGTGTGTGTGTGTGTGTGTGTGTGTGTGTGTGTGTCTTTGTGTGTGTGTGTGTGTCTCTGTGTATGTGTGTGTGTGTGTGTTTGTGTCTGTGTGAGTCTCTCTGTGTGTATGTGTGTGTGTGTGCATGTGTGTGTGTGGGCATGTTTTTGTGACGTATCAGGACACAACTCTGTATAATGTCATGGGTATGACACAGGTATTACAAGGAGAGGGTGACTTATGAGGACATAACCCATGTCCCCATTTTTCAAAACGCTTATAAATCATACAGAATGAGTTTTTTTGAGAAAGTAAAAATGCACAAAGTTTCCTGTGAGGGTTAGGGTTAGGTGTAGGGTTGGTGAAGGGACATAGAATATACAGTTTCTACAGTATAAAAACCATTACACCTATGGGATGTCCCCACTTTTCACAAAAACAAACATGTGTGTGTGTGTGTGTGTCTGTGTGTGTGTATGTGTGTGTGTGTGTGTGTGTGTGTGAGTGTGTATGTTTGCGTGTGAGTGTGTGTGTAGACCTACACTTTCGTGGTCCTGCTCTCATCCTCTTCTCTCCTCCATGATCCACACTATAAACACACAAACACAGGTTCAGAAGTTGACACTCATATAATCAGACTGAGTCAATAGTGTGTATATTTGGTGTATATCTGTCCGAGCTCAGAATACAGCCAGAGAACTCCCTCATATCCCACGCTGGGACAGGAACAGTTAGAGCTGATCACTTTAAGTTGTTTTTCAATCTTCATCAGGGCTGTTTTGTTCTCAGTAGATGTTTTCCTCTGAGCTCATGCACTTGATGGGTGTATTTGATAATTTTACTGATTTCTGCTGTTTTCGTTCTGTTGTTAAAAGGTTTAAAATGTGTGACAGCTTCGTTCTGCTCAGTGTTGCTGTCACTGATCGTATGGTCCTCAAGTCTTAAAGATGTGTGTAATAGTTACATACTCAAGAAAATATCCAACATTAACATATACAACTGAGGGACTCATGAAGCTATTATAGAAGCAGGCATGTGATCAGCTAGACACATCTGTTACAGAGAGAGGTGAAGAATGGGAATGGAGGAGGAGCACAGGCTTGAGCCGCTGGTGGAGGCAGCCTCACGCCAGCATCTGTTACAGGAGCTGCAGGACACAGAAAGATGTAGAGAGAGATGGAGGAAAAGACTGAACAGAGAAGAAGGAGAAAGAGGTTTTGCAGCGGTGGAATCTGGAGCACGGCTCAGACTCGCTGATGACTCTAATGACTGTTTTGGAGGGTTAGCTGACTGCAAAGAGACGGACAAAGAGACGTACAAAGAATAAAGCTGCATTTAGTTATTAACTGGTGAAACTGTACATGTGAGGAATGGTTGGTGTGGCTGAGACAAAAGAGGACATGTTATGTAATTTAATGTAGATCTGCATCATTCACACACATGTTCAGTACATCAGTATTAGTGTTTGACATACTTGAGTATCTGCAGTTTATAGTTTGGATCCTGCAGTTTGTGTTTGAGCAGCTTGACGCCTGATTCTCCTGGGTGATTGTAGCTCAGATCCAGCTCTCTCAGGTGTGAGGGGTTTGAACTCAGAGCTGAAGACAAATAACCACAGCCTTCCTCTGTCACCATACAGCCAGACAACCTACAGACACACAGAGAGAGACAGATCAACTACAGACACACACACACAGAGACAGATCAACTACAGACAGAGACATCATCTACAGACACACAGTCAGCTTATCTACACACACACACACACACACGTTTGTTTTTGTGAAAAGTGTGTTCATCCCATAGGTGTAATGGTTTTTATAATGTACAAACTGTATATTCTATGGCCCTTCACCAACCCTACACCTAACCCTAACCCTCACAGGAAACTTTGTGCATTTTTACTTTCTCAAAAAAACTCATTCTGTATGATTTATAAGCGTTTTGAAAAATGGGGACATGGGTTATGTCCTCATAAGTCACCCTCTCCTTGTAATACCTGTGTCATACCCATGTCATTATGCACACACACGCACACACACACACACACACACCGTGATCAGTTGACTGTAAATGATCTCTTATATGTTCTTAATACCTCAGTATCTGCAGACACACACACACACACACACACACACACACACACACACACACACACACTTCTATGTTCTTAATACCTCAGTATCTGCAGCTGACAGTTTGGACTCTTCAGTCCATCAGAAATAAACTTTACACCAGAGTCCTGCAGGTCATTGTTGCTCAGATCCAGCTCTCTCAGGACACAGTTTGAGGATTGTAGAGCTGAAGACAATCTCTCACAACACTGAGCAGTGAGATTACAGCCAGCAAGACTGAAAGAGACAAGAACACACACACACAGATCATCTACACACACACACACACACACACAGTCAGATCATCTACACACATGCACACACACACACACACAGTCAGATCATCTACAGACACACACACACACACACATGTTTGTTTTTGTGTAAAGTGTGTTCATCCCATAGGTGTAATGGTTTTTATTCTGTAGAAACTGTATATTCTATGTCCCTTCACCAACCCTACACCTAACCCTAACCCTCACAGGAAACTTTGTGCATTTTTACTTTCTCAAAAAAACTCATTCTGTATGATTTATAAGTGTTTTGAAAAATGGGGACATGGGTTATGTCCTCATAAGTCACCCTCTCCTTGTAATACCTGTGTCATACCCATGTCATTATACACACACACACACACACACACACACACACACTGTGACTGTAAATGATCTCTTATAAGAGATACACAGATACACACACACACACACACACACACACACACACACACTGTGATCAGTTGACTGTAAATGATCTCTTCTATGTTCTTAATACCTCAGTATCTGCAGACACACACACACACACACACACACACACATGATCTCTTCTATGTTCTTAATACCTCAGTATCTGCAGACACACACACACACACACACACACACACTTCTATGTTCTTAATACCTCAGTATCTGCAGCTGACAGTTTGGAGTCTTCAGTCCATCAGAAATAATCTTTACACCAGAGTCCTGCAGGTCATTGTTCCTCAGATCCAGCTCTCTCAGGACACAGTTTGAGGATTGTAGAGCTGAAGACACAATTTCACAATGCTGTTCTGAGAGACCACAGCCAAGAAATCTAGAAGAGATTAAATATAATTTAAGAAATAACAAAACAATAAAGACATTTACAGAGTGTTGTCAGTTTTCTGTCCATAATCTGAACACTGAATCACAATATGATGTTTTATAATCTTTCAGATTGATTCATATCTGAGATCAGATGTTAATGTGCTCAATATTTGTAGTTTCTCTTTATTTGCTGCTTCAGCTGCATTAGTTTGAGTCAGTGGTGTTCACAGGAACAGTAACTTGCTTTGCTTTATTAACTTTATTAACTTTAATCAAGGTCACAGTCATTCAAGATCAAACGAGACGTGTTGAATAAATGCTTGATATGTAGTTTAACTTCACAGTAAGAGACAGAGATGAATTCACTGAGTCACGTATGTGGAAATCAAATCCTTTAAAATTAGCTTCATGAAATAAAAGAGTCCTGAATGAGAGCATGATGGAATAAAACAGATGAATTTAATTCTGTCAGCTGCTGAAGATCTTTTAAATGATTGATTAAACATCCCAAAATTATATTAACATTTACTATTTATTTGAATATTAATCATCATCTATGAACTTACAGCTCTGTGGAAATTAATTTATTATGTCTGTGACTGCATTAATGTTTAAAGTATAGGTTTTGCATTAGTGCACAGAAATTAATAGAGCAAAATACAGATTATTACACACAATAAACGTGTTTAAAATCATGGGTTGTAATGAGGCACTGATGAGATGTGTGTCCTTTACTGGAGATTCACTATTCACTATAAAAGACTAAAAATAGCTCTTTCAGAAAGTATTTCATAATAACCTGTTCTAGATCATGACAAAAACATTAATAATTTTGATAACCTGACTCTGAACGGGACTCTAATGTAATGTGTTTTTACAGGAAAGTCCTGCTTGAATCTTCACTGAAAGTTTGATGGTTTGATGAAACAGGTTACAGCAACACAGCTGTCGAAAAGATCAACCCACATTCACAAGAAATCTCTCTCTCTTACTGTTTAAAGAAGTCAGAAATATCCTCTGAACATGTTTCCTGTCAGAAACTGGGATGACTTTTCCTCTGTTGCTCTAATGGTACATGAATTGTGACTTTGTATGTTTACTACAGAAAAAAAAAAAAAAAAAAAAAAAAATTAAAAGTATTTTTTAAAAGTGTCGACTGGCTTGGTTTGGCCCCCAAAGCTCAAACGTCAAGCTGTGTATAAACAGAATCGAGTTATTTATTTGCAGTGTAAATAGCATATCTCTAAAAACTGGTATTACGCCAAATATGATAAAAAATAATACATTTTTCTTTCAATTATTATGATTATTTTTCTTTCTTAATTTGTAATTTTTTTTTTTAAAGCAAAAACTAATTTTTTTTTTTTTTCAGAAAACAAGATTTAAAATGTAGAATAATTTTGCTTCTCAAGTACATTGATCTTGATTCAGGAAAGTTTAGATATTTGTTCTAGAAAACAAGACAAAATTCCTAAGAAAATCTTTTTTTGCAGTGAAGTAAACGGAGCACGTCTGAAGTTCTGTGTTTGTGATTCAGAACAAATTCAAGCAGCAGTAAATCTCCAGACTGTGTGCATGTGCTTCTGTTTTACTGTACGCTACACAGCACTGCATCATATTTAGACTGTATTTCACTGTATTCCTGCCATAAGATAAAATAAAGCTGGTTTACTTCACATTGGATCATTAAAAGTGTCACGTGTTCAGTGCATGGATTTATATTCTGAATGAATCAAGGTGAAACATCAATCAAGGTGTTTCAGAACGGCAGAATTCACACAAATCTCTGCATTAATTGTAGAAATGAACAGATAAATGAGTAAATGAGAAGAAGGAGCAGGTTTGTTGTGGATCTGAAGCCGTGTCTCTGACATTGTTGAGCAGCGCTCGAGCACTAAACTACTGATGAACTTTTCCTGAAACACACAGAAGAATCTTCTCCAGCAGCGTGTTCACGAGAGAGAAGCTCTTCATTCCTCTCCTTCACAATCATAAAGATCATCAGTGGTGTCCTGCACATCATTGTTTTGAGCTGACTGTGAGATCTGATGCTCTAGAGCTGGATTTGTGTTTATTATAGTCTTCAGATCCTGATCTGATATATAGACCCTCTTTTATTTCTGTGTTTGGACACTAATGTTGTGAATCAGAGCTTGTTCTGTAGTCCTTCACAGAAATGTGTCACATCTGAGTTTGTAAAAGTCATTTTCACAAAAGACTGACATGTAAATGGATATTTAACACAGATCTCATTAAATGACAAACTCTTAGCTTGTTTTGTGTGAATAATTCATGTCCGTGTGTGAGCTGCTGAAATGTACGTTTTAATATTTTATTTGTGACATTAATGTGGTCACAATGCTGACAGAGTAAATATGTGTTAGAAAACTAGACCTATATCACTCATAATATTACCATTCACACTCATCCACCTTTTCTATGGTTTGATTTATTTTATGTCATAATGCAGAGCTCTTTAAATGTATAATAATGTAAAATAGTGTCTAGTGCTGTACAGTAAAGAGTAAGCAGACGTCAAGCTCTGTCTTCACTGTAATAGTTCACTGTAACAGCAGTCAAACAGCTGCAACATTCAGCATTTATGATCAATAATTACTGCAGATTAAATGTTATTATAGTTATTAATATTAGCAGTAGTTGATATCATGATTGTGTCTTGATTGAGAGTGAAATGTGTGAATGTCAGCTTTACTGATCAATGTGTGGAGCGTCTCTTTGCTGCAGCTGCTGCTGATTTAATGAACCAGTTTCTCATGTGACGGGGTTGTTTTTACCTTTTACTCTAATATCTACTGGATTAAAAACACATGTTGGGACTCCTTTAAGATCCTGGCCTGTTATTCAGGAGAAAATCTCTCATTCAGGAACATTTATTTTAAAGGAGTCAGATTCATTATTAAATATGATCCTTTAGTTGATGATGAAACACTCACAGAGCTTTTCTGCAGTTGATCACAGCTGGTATCAGTCTTCTTCTCCCCTCAGCTGATGTGTTGTATTTCATGAGGTTCAGTTCATCCAGTGTCTCCTCTGACATCTGAAGCATGTAGGAGATTGTTGAGCAGTGAGCAGCAGAGAGTTTCTCCTCTGAGTGTTTGTCTGATTTCACAAACTCCTGAATCTCTCTGAACAGAGTCTGATCTTTCACTTCCAGCAGACAGAGGAACAGATTGATCGACTGATCAGCTGAGAGAGGATTAGGATCATCTGTGATCCTCTCTTTAATATACTGTGTGGTTCTGCTGATGGTCTCTGAGCTGTTCTCTGTGTGTGTCAGTAGATCCTGTAAGAGTCTCTGATTGGACTCCAGTGAGACGCCCAGCAGGAACCGCAGGAACAGATCCAGACGTCCATTCTCACTCTTGAGAGCTTTATCTACTGCTGATGTTAGTAGATCATACAGAGAGTCTTCATCAGAGTCAGAGTAATATCCGTAAGGACTGAATTCATGCGGTGAAGATGAAAATCTGAATTCATCCAGTGTTTTCTTGTTCTTTGTTAAACAGCAGTAAAACAGATAGAAAGCAGCGAGAAACTCCTGAACGCTCAGATGAATGAAGCTGTAGACTTTCCTCTGATGAATCACAGATTCCTGCTTAAAGATCTCAGTGCAAATCCCAGAATACACCGAGGCGTCAGTGACGTCTATGCTGCTCTCAATCAGGTCCTCCTCATAGAACATCACATTGCCCTTCATCAGCTGTTTGAAAGCCACTTCAGCAAGTTTCACAATCACTTCTCTGTCGGACGGCAGGAGTTTCTCTGGATCTCTCTCTTCATACTTCTGCTTCCTCATGTTGATCTGAATCAGCAGGAAGTGGATGTACATTTCAGTCAGAGTTTGAGGGATTTCTGCACTCAGATCTTCTTCCAGGAGCTTCTGAAGCACAGTGGATGAGATCCAGCAGAAGACGGGGATGTGGCACATGATGTGGAGGCTTCTTGCTCTTCTGATGTGTGAGATGATTCTGCTGGCTTGATGCTCATCACTGATTCTCTTCCTGAAATATTCCTCCTTCTGAGGCTCAGTGAATCCCTGAATCTCTGTCAGACGGTGGATGTATTCGGAGGGGATCTGATTGGCTGCTGCTGGTCTGGAGGTGATCCAGATGAGAGCAGAGGGAAGCAGCTCTCCTTTCATCAGCTTTGACATCAACACAGCCACTGATGAAGTCTCAGTCACATCACAAACTTTCTGATCATCTGAAAACATCAGTGTGATTCTGCTTTCATCCAGACCATCAAAGATGAACACAACTTTACACTCCTCATAAATCTGTGAGTCCAGATCTTGAAGTTCAGGATGAAAGTCCAGCAGAAGTCTGTGAAGACTGTACTGATGATCTCGGATCAAGTTCAGCTCTCGAAATGGAAGCACAAACATGAAATCTACATCCTGATTAGCTTTTCCCTCGGCCCAGTCCAGAATGAACTTCTGCACAGAGACGGTTTTTCCGATTCCAGCGATGCCTTTAGTAAGAACAGTCTTGATCTGCTCTTTCTCCTCACATCCTGCTTCAGCGGAGGCTTTAAAGATGTCATTGCAGTAGATTGGAGTGTCTTGTGAGTGTTGTGTTCTGGCTGTTTTCTCCATCTGTAAAACCTCATGTTCTTCATTCACTCCTTCTCTCTCTCCCTCTATGATGTAGAGCTGTGTGTAGATGCTGTTCAGGAGGCTTTCATTCTCCTGGAGTTTCAGTCCCTCAAATAATCTCTCATACTTGTTCTTCATGCTGGTTTTGTGCTGCTCTTTGACTCTCTGTAGTTCATCATTCACTGCTTGAGGAGGATCCTGGGCTCGTATCTGATCGTCTCTATACACACGGCTGGAACAACAGAGAACAGGTTTTTACAAATAGCTTCATATAAAAACTCAAAGCTAAATCAATAGAGATGTTATTCTGTATAATTAATGTCTTGCATTTCGGTTTATCCGTTCATCATGTAATGCACAGTGCTCCAAAGGAGCTTCACAGAAAGCTGGAAAAGGCAACATTCAATTTTAATTTTTAGTGAACTATCCCTTTAACAGTAGTGAAAAAAAAATATATAAATATATATATATATATTTATATTTTAAAGAAGCACAATAAGACAAATACAATAGAGATACAAATTAAACTAATTTTTCTGATACTGTAGGTTTTACTCAACATGTATACATTTATTTAACGTCTTTTGTTGGTTAAAATGAATTACAGGTATTTAGTTTGGAATGCTGTCCTTTTAAGACGGAAGGCGAGCATTAAATACTGACACACGTGCAGTTAAAGGTGACGAGGAAAGAACAAACTCACTGAGAGATTTGAGAAATGATGAAGAAACCAAAAGCTCCTCCTCAAGCTGACAGCAGAGACTCTGTTTGACAGTGAGTTTCTTTTATCTGGACTTTGAGATCAAACTCATTTTCCATCACTGAACTTTTGTCCACAGATTTGAGGTGAAATCAGGAATAAAATCATAACTCATCTCTCTGTCAGGACTCAGAGCGAGCATTTTACTCTCATCTGCAGCAAACTCTAGATGTGTGTGAACAGTGAAGTGTGCACTACAGGTTTATCCTCACCTGGGGTCAGAGGTCACTGGTTCAGCACTGAATTTAGGAGGATGACCCATGGATCTGTCACTCTTCAGAGACACACCGCTGTGATCTGGAGATGAAGATCTCTGACTCTCTCTGTTCCCCATAATAACTTCAGACCTGCTTATAGAAACACAAGAGACAAACACACAACAGTGTGATTATTATTCCAGAGATTGCAGTGAAAGACAGTTTAATGCAGCAGATCATCACCAATGACAGAATCTGGAGAAGAGCAGGAGAAGAGCATGAATCTGTTCAGAGCTTGATGTGTTTCTGCTGCTGTAACGTCACTCACAGCTTCTCTGTCACAAATCAACTATCTGATGACCACATGATGATGATGATGATAATTTTCATAATTGATCTTTAGCTGATGAAGCGCTGCTGAAAACTCCTCAAATCTTAGACATTCAACCAATTACTTGCCAAACGTGTAATAGTTGCTCTTCTTCCACGAGTTTCAATGTATAAATTTGTTTTTCAGCACATTTGATTATTTTTAAAGTGAAAAACGTTATTTGTGTATAATATTCATCAGTCTTCCGATGAATCCAGCAGTTATTATGATGCTGCAATCTTAATTCCTGAGATATCTAACCCTAAACACGGCTTCTCTGATTAACATTTTCAGCATCGACTTGGTAGTGAAGTGCCAGTACTTGTGGCATACCTAGTCGCCGTTTTACTGTCTGGTTGGTCCAGTCTCAAATACTGCTAAACAGCGGACATACTGCTAACGTGTTTTCATTTCTTCTTCGCTGCTCTAAACAGGGGTTGCTTGTGGCAACACAGCACAACTTCCTGTTTTTGCAATGCATTCTGAGCAGCGAAGAAGAACCGTGCAGCAGTTAGGCAAAGCTAGCGGTCACAACTAAGTCTTGTTTAAGAAAATGGTATCGGATCGGTATATGGGTTCATGTTCTCGCCGATGCCGATGCCAGAATTTGCTTTCCGATACTGCTTTCCGATATTTCCGATACTAGTATCGGAATCGGAACAACTCTAATTATTATTCCAAAGACTGCAGTGAAACAGAGTTTAACGCCACACACACAATCAGATTTAAGAGAATGTGGAGCTGATAATGATGATTTAAGGGGTAAGTTGTGGCCTAGTGGTTAGAGGTTATGACTCCTAACCCTAGGGTTGTGGGTTCGAGTCAAGGTTGTGGGTTCGAGTCTCAGGTCAGCAATATCACGACTGAGGTGCCCCTGAGCAAGTCACAGAACCCCCAACTGCTCCCCAGGCGCCGCAGCATAAATGATGACCACTGCTGTGTGTGTGTGTGTGTGTGTGCGTGTGTGTGTGTGTGCGTACACTTCGGATGGGTTAAATGCAGAGCACAAATTCTGAGTATGGGTCACCATACTTGGCTGAATGTCACTTTAAGACTGATCTTTAGCTGCTGAAGCGCTGCTGAAAACGGCTGAAATCAGAGACATGCAGCTAGTGCCTTAGATAGGTGAGGGGCCATGGGATAACATTATAGTCCAGTCTCGTCTAGTTAACGAAGACGCAGCATAAATTTCGTCTTCAGATATTATTATTAGCTCGTCAACATCTCATCTTAGTCAAAGAAAAAAGGTTTGTTAACGAATACCTTTCGTCGTTGTCTTCGTTATCGATATTAACACCGTTAGACAGTGAGTTTCTTTTATCTGGACTTTGAGATCAAATTCATTTTCCATCACTGAACTTTTGTCCACAGATTTGAGGTGAAATCATGAATAAAAGCATAACTCATCTCTCTGTCAGGACTCAGAGCGAGCATTTTACTCTCATCTGCAGCAAACTCTAGATGTGTGTGAACAGTGAAGTGTGCACTACAGGTTTATCCTCACCTGGGGTCAGAGGTCACTGGATCAACACTGAATTTAGGAGGATGACCCATGGATCTGTCACTCTTCAGAGACACACCGCTGTGATCTGGAGATGAAGATCTCTGACTCTCTCTGTTCCCCATAATAACTTCAGACCTGCTTATAGAAACACAAGAGACAAACACACAACAGTGTGATTATTATTCCAGAGATTGCAGTGAAAGACAGTTTAATGCAGCAGATCATCACCAATGACAGAATCTGGAGAAGAGCAGGAGAAGAGCATGAATCTGTTCAGAGCTTGATGTGTTTCTGCTGCTGTAACGTCACTCACAGCTTCTCTGTCACAAATCAACTATCTGATGACCACATGATGATGATGATGATAATTTTCATAATTGATCTTTAGCTGATGAAGCGCTGCTGAAAACTCCTCAAATCTTAGACATTCAACCAATTACTTGCCAAACGTGTAATAGTTGCTCTTCTTCCACGAGTTTCAATGTATAAATTTGTTTTTCAGCACATTTGATTATTTTTAAAGTGAAAAACGTTATTTGTGTATAATATTCATCAGTCTTCCGATGAATCCAGCAGTTATTATGATGCTGCAATCTTAATTCCTGAGATATCTAACCCTAAACACGGCTTCTCTGATTAACATTTTCAGCATCGACTTGGTAGTGAAGTGCCAGTACTTGTGGCATACCTAGTCGCCGTTTTACTGTCTGGTTGGTCCAGTCTCAAATACTGCTAAACAGCGGACATACTGCTAACGTGTTTTCATTTCTTCTTCGCTGCTCTAAACAGGGGTTGCTTGTGGCAACACAGCACAACTTCCTGTTTTTGCAATGCATTCTGAGCAGCGAAGAAGAACCGTGCAGCAGTTAGGCAAAGCTAGCGGTCACAACTAAGTCTTGTTTAAGAAAATGGTATCGGATCGGTATATGGGTTCATGTTCTCGCCGATGCCGATGCCAGAATTTGCTTTCCGATACTGCTTTCCGATATTTCCGATACTAGTATCGGAATCGGAACAACTCTAATTATTATTCCAAAGACTGCAGTGAAACAGAGTTTAACGTCACACACACAATCAGATTTAAGAGAATGTGGAGCTGATAATGATGATTTAAGGGGTAAGTTGTGGCCTAGTGGTTAGAGGTTATGACTCCTAACCCTAGGGTTGTGGGTTCGAGTCTCAGGTCAGCAATATCACGACTGAGGTGCCCCTGAGCAAGTCACAGAACCCCCAACTGCTCCCCAGGCGCCGCAGCATAAATGATGACCACTGCTGTGTGTGTGTGTGTGTGTGTGTGCGTACACTTCGGATGGGTTAAATGCAGAGCACAAATTCTGAGTATGGGTCACCATACTTGGCTGAATGTCACTTCACTTCACTTATTGAACACAGAAATTAGTTAATTAGTGATTGTTTAATTAATGTAATTAATGAGATGCATTTCTGATCTCAAACTGTAGTTTTTCATTTCTTACAATTTATACATTTGTAATTTCTGTCAAGATTATTATTTTAACACTGAATGTGGAGTGAAGGGGTTGCTTCGAACTTTATCAGCATTACAGAGAAAAAAACGTACACTGATAAAGCAAATATTATACCTACACATAATAACAACAAAGTTAATAATATACTAATATAATGTGTTTGTTGTAAGATACTGATCCAAGAGCGGTCACGTGAAGAACGAACGACTCAAACCGAAGACTTTTAAACGAGAGTTTAACGAATCAATTCTGTTTCCGGTACAGACTGCATTATAGCCTTTGGGTCTCTCACGAGATGAATGAATCCACTCCAACCTTCAATCAATTATGTTTCTGTCTCTGCATAGCTTCAGTTTATATGGATATATAGTGACAAAAAAACTAACAGACCTCAAAGCCTGAAGCAGTGAATGAATAATTTCTGTTTGTCATAATTTGGCCTTGCTTGCATTATAGTTGCTTTTCTTATTCGAAATATAATCAATTTCACATAGTGTCATAAGTAGATGTGTTTGTGAATTTGGCTATTAACAGGTAAGAGTTTAATTATATTCTGTTGAAATGAACAAAACGACTCGAAAACCTGAGACTCGAAACAGGTGAACTACTTCCAGTCCATAACCTATATGATGCTGTTTGACTGCACGAATCACTTTAATGTGACTCGACTGATTCTTCACGAGTCACATTAAAGATTCATTCAAAATAAACCAATCATTCAAGAACGACCGATCACTAGCGCACAGTAAATGAAGATGAAACAAACTCATTAATTTATGATTTCTGTTTTCACTCTGTGCTTAAACCTGGCTTTATATTATAATTTAAAACATGCTGATCTAATTTTTGTATTTTAACAAATGCTGCATAAACGAATTTCAGGGCCATGTGTAGTTAATTACACAGAAACATCTGCAACCTTTTCACTGGAAAGATAGTTTTACAGGGTTATAAAAATAACTTGAGAATAACCACCAGGGAACGTTCTGTAGGAGTTATTTTTAGGTCATTTAAGATAATAATAAACCTTAAACATTCTGGCAAAGTTATTTTATAGTTACAAAAAATAATAACCTAAAAAGAACGTTCTCCTAACATTAGTACTTGGTTCTCAAACAAATATATAACAGGAACCAACAACTAACATTAGGGGAACGTTCTGTGTTTGCTGGGCATATGGTAACATATAAAGACTAATATAAAAAACATGAAAGAATATTGTCTATAATAATCTGAAATAAATGTTTTAATATGACATTAGTTTATGTTATGTGTTATTTGTTGTGTATGTTCAAGTTTGACACATTGTCATAACAATATTATAGATATTAATATCCCCTCAGCAGTCTTACATCGGCTTTGTTTTGACATTAAGTTGATTAAGTTTGAAGCAAATCGAGTAAAAATAAGATGCTGAATTAAAAGCATTTTGAAAATGAAACACTTCCTGCTGCCAGTTCGTGGCGCTATAACTTTGGTTCCTTATCGTCACATCTATGAGATCGGCATGTTCCGAGTTCTTCTTTCCAGATCTGTCTCCTCGAGAACACAAGTCCGTTCTTCACGATCTCTGAACTGAGAAACAGTCTGAACATAAAGTCTAGCGCAGAAAGATGAGCTCGTCACTGCGCTCGGTTACATCTTCACCATTTTAAACTGCGTCACAACAACTCCCTCAAATCTCCGTTAAAGTGTGAAGAGTTTAACACGAGAGCGACATTCTACAATAATACATGATATTAGAAGCTGACAACTCAACTTACCGTCAACTCTGAGACCTGAACAGAAGGAGTTTAACTCTTCAAAATACGCGTTTACTCTCCTGTTTACTTTCGGTTTCAACACAAAGGAGCCCCGCCTCATCTTCTTCTGCTTCTTCCACTTCCTGGTTTTATGGCGCGTTTCAATCTTTGAGAAGATTGAAATAATCATAACCCAATAAATATCTCACGTCCTTATTCTTACCTTTTTTCATTTAGATATGCGATTAGTTCCTTTCTATCATCGCTATATTTCACACATTCATATATTACATGCTGAATTGTTTCTTTCTCACAAAAAAAAAAAAAAAACATAAATAAATAAATACAATAAAAAAGCTGTTATCATGTACAATAATTAAAAACACTGACGCATTCAGCCCTGCCCCAGTCTTAATCTAGGCATTATTCCCTCTTCCTTCCTCTTACAGTCATTTTAGTCTCTAGCTGCTTTTTAATTTTATATAAAAATGTTGTCCCTTTTACTTTTATAAGGAACAATAATATCAATTTCCCCCCTTTTTTAGCGAATCCAACACTTATTTGATTACAGACTAACCTATAGCATATGAGCTGGAACCCTATTAAATTAATTATCTTTTAATTCGCCATATTTACATTAAAACTTGAATCGTTGAATCTTCTAGATGACCGATTTCTTTTTCGCATTTCCTCTCATTGCTTTCTCTTGTCCAAAATCTCCAGATCAGTGTTTACTTCAGAAAGATGATTCTGTTACATCTCCACCATTTTAAACTGCGTCACAACAACTCCCTCAAATCTCCGTTAAAGTGTGAAGAGTTTAACACGAGAGCGACATTCTACAATAATACATGATATTAGAAGCTGACAACTCAACTTACCGTCAACTCTGAGACCTGAACAGAAGGAGTTTAACTCTTCAGAATGATCAGTTTTCCGTTATAGATCACTGCGGTCAGACTCCATTTTGAGAAACAGTCAGAGACACGTTGTTGTGTGGTGCGCGCGAATACTAGACGTTACGGTAATAAATACAGTCAGTCAAGGAAAAGGGATCGAACATTCCTTTGAGACTGTTTCTCTGTCAATCAATGAATTAATAGACACATACAAACATACATTAATAAACTTCAAATAATATAAATGTTTGAAAAACGACCGTATAAAAATTCAAATGACTTCAAATGTTCAAGTACTATTAGATAGATAGATAGAATGGAATAAATAAAATAGTTAGGCCTATTTATTAACACAGTGACTTACAGACACCTAGTAGAGATATTACTTTCACAAGTATCATAAAGTACGCCTATCATTTCATTTTGTCATTACATATTTATTTGTTAAAATGTTGTATTAAACATTAATCTCATTTCATTGTACAGTTGTAATTGCTATATAAATGCACGTACAGCTCTTTGATCAGCATTAAACTGTAAATTTAACATTTAGAATTTGTGAGAATTAAGAATAAAAAAAAAATATGCTGGCAGAATTTGGAAGAATATAAATCATTAAAGCACAAAAGTCTGCAATTATCTTAAAGTCATTAGTTATTTTGCTATAGTTGCTGAATATAATGTTTAACTTGCTGCCTTTCCAACCTAAAAGAAAGAGGCAGAATTCTGCTCATCCTCCTCGAGCCGATTCAGTCCAGATCTGATAAAGCCATGGATTTACAGTAGACCTACTGAGCGTATTTTAACTTCAACCCTGATACTACATCAGTAATTGATAACTGAAGAACGGCATGAAGCAGTAGATTAGCTGATGCTAAGGGATACATTTATTTGTTTTATTTGTACAGATTGCAGTGTAACTGTAAAAATAATGTAAATATGTAACTTCGTAGTTCTTTGCATATTTGTTTAAATGTGCACTAGATCTTACATTTCCAAGTAAAGCTGTTTAATAAAGCTGTTCTATTCTATAAAATCAGTATAATGAAAGTGTTTAATATATTTAACTGATACAGTAATTGTCAGGTAAAATACAGCAACAAACATTATTACAGTATGTCACCCATTGCCTTTTTAATTACATTGCAATATATAACAATTTTAAAGGTAACAAAGCAAAATATATTTTACATGCAGTAATGAACATGCATCTCCATGAAACATCTAAAAACATGTATCTTCTATCTATATAGCACTCTCTCCTCTAATTATATTTTATCTATTTTTATTTTTTTTAAAAAGACACTTGATCCTCTGGCACTCTTCATTCTTTTTCTAACTGCTTGTTTTACAAAAAAAAAAAAAAAAAAAAAAAAAAAAAAAACTACAGTAGCTTTGCTTTCTTTTTCAATTCTATCTACTTGTTCTCTTTGTATGTGTGTTTATGGATGTGTGTGGTTAGCGTTATTTCAAAGGACATTTAAACCAACTCTCATTTTTCTTATATCGTGTTATATTGTTATTGGACATAATTATGCATGCAATCCCTAAAACAATTGTGCTCTTTAATGAATACGCGGAAGTGACGCATATTGGATAGTTTAATGTTCCAGATATAATTGTTTTTTGTTATAGTCCTAAACCATAAATATTTGACTGAAGCTTGTCTATTAATATCTGTTTACATGAACTTTAACTCTGAAATGTTTTAACTGTTTCCCTGCCTTCTACTTCTCAAACCTCATTCTTTCTCTGATATACTGAGAAAACACAGAGAACATTGTGCTCTGAGAGTTACCATCGCCTGAATATAACCAGAATATACCCCTCTCCTCGAGAACACAAGTCTGTTCTTTACGATCTCTGAACTGAGAAACAGTCTGAACATGAAGTCTAGCGCAGAAAGATGAGCTCGTCGCTGCGCTCGGTTACATCTCCATCATTTTAAACTGCGTCACAACAACTCCCTCAAATCTCCGTTAAAGTGTGAAGAGTTTAACACGAGAGCGACATTCTACAATAATACATGATATTAGAAGCTGACAACTCAACTTACCGTCAACTCTGAGACCTGAACAGAAGGATTTTAACTCTTCATAATGATCAGTTCTCCGTTATAGATCACTGCACTCTCGAGTTTACTTTCGAGTTCAGTTTACTTTCGGTTATACACAAAGGAGCCCCGCCTCATCTTCATCATCATCATCATCATCTTCTTCTTCCTGGTTTTATGGTGCGTTTCAATCTTTGAGTACTATATATCGCCGTACTGCGCTGTTATACAATCAGTATTTTCTATTATTATATTAGTAGCCAACACATTATTTTGTCTCAGCTCCTCCACACTGAACCACTTCAGATCCAAACCGAAGCAGAACATCTTAGATTATTATATATATATATAAAATACATAAATAAATACAATAAAAAAAAGCTGTTATCGTGGACAGTAATTAAAAACACTGAAGCATTCAGCCCTGAATGGCCCAGTCTTAATCTAGATATTACTTATTTGATTACAGACTAACCTATAGCATATGAGCTGGAACCCTATTAAAGTTTATTATCTTTTAATTCGCCATATTTACATTAAAACTTGAATCGTTGAATCTTCTAGATGACCGATTTCTTTTTCGCATTTCCTCTCATTGCTTTCTCTTGTGCTAAATCTCCAGATCAGTGTTTACTTCAGAAAGATGATTCGGTTACATCTCCACCATTTTAAACTGCGTCACAACAACTCCCTCAAATCTCCGTTAAAGTGTGAAGAGTTTAACACGAGAGCGACATTCTACAATAATACATGATATTAGAAGCTGACAACTCAACTTACCGTCAACTCTGAGATCTGAACAGAAGGAGTTTAACTCTTCAAAATGATCAGTTCTCTGTTATAGATCACTGCGGCCAGACTCCATTTTGAGAAACAGTCATTCTAGAGACACGTTGTTGTGTGGTGCGCGCGAATACTAGACGTTACGGTAATAAATACAGTCAGTCAAGGAAAAAGCGATCGAGAAGCACCCGCTACGAGGTGGGGCTGCACGTGTGTCCCCGCCCCACATCTACTCTGATTGGTTCGATTGGTCTTTTATAGACATACATGATAGGAAATGTGTGCGTAGTTGGTGTAGGATGTTGATTAAAAAGCTAAAAACACTGTGCAGTTTTACAAAGCCTTCATTATTATGCAAAGAAGAAGAAAAAAATTTGCCTGTAACCCTCCCTGCCCCTGATCTTTAGTATAACAGATGAACAACCCATTATTATTACTCTTTATTTCAGACTCATGGTCCATATGAAAAGAAGAAAGAATTAAGAGGAAAATACACACAGAGAATTTAAAAGACATACAAGCTTGCATTCCAATGCTTCCGCAAGCTGGAAAAATACCTTGTATCACTTAATGTAACATCATTTAAGACCATTATGATACCATTTTTTGAATCATTCAGCCGACATATGAAATTATACATACACTTCCTTAAGACAGCATGCAAAGTAGGTACATTATTAGATACAAACAATTGGCTTGCACTTGTCCACCTTGGATGTTTAAGCAAAATTCTTAGCGCATCATTAAATGCCACCTGGAGTTTTTGCATTTTAGCTTTAGCATACCTACACCATAAGTGAGCTGTATAAAAAGATGTACAGAATGCCCTAAATAGAGCTATTTTAACAGCATCAGTACACATATAAAATTTACGAGCCAGCATATTAGCTTGCCCATATAACCTACAGCACTGGCGCTGCACATCATCTTCATCATTTAAATCATTTCTAATGATGTGACCCAAGTATTTCACTTTATTTACCACATTCAATACTTGGTCATCTATATAAAAAGAAGGAAAATTTTGCTTAAGGTCCTCTTTGGTTTTAACAATCATAATCACACTCTTTTTAACATTAAATTTAATATCATGCTGCACACCATACCTTGAACATACTCGAAGTAGCTTTTGTAATCCTGCGCTACAAGGAGACATAATAACCAGATCATCAGCATACATCAAATGGTTAATGAGACTATCACCTATTAAACATCCAGTCTTACAATTATTCAACTCCACAGAAAGACCATCCATGTACAAGTTAAAAAGAAGAGGTGACAATATCCCCCCTTGCCGAACCCCATTCGTCATAAAAAACGGTTCCGATACGTTCTTACCCCATTGAACTTTTAAGGTTTGATGTACATACCAAAAATATAATATTCTTATAAAGTATGGGGGAACCCCTCTTTCTTGCAATTTTAAAAATAACTTAGTATGATTAATTCGATCAAACGCCTTAGATGCATCTAAAAAGCACAAAAAAACAGTTGAATTATGTAGATTATACTTACTAACTACTTCCTTTAATGAATATATGCATAAATCAGTGCCATGCTTACTTTTAAAACCAAACTGATTATGGGTGGTTGTTAGATACTCTTTAAGCCTATCCATAAGGATTCGCTCAAATACTTTAGAAATTACACTTGCCAGTGCAATTGGCCTATAGTTTTCTGTACCAGTTATTTTACCTGTTTTATCTTTAATTACCGGTACCAGTAAAACTGACACCATGGAATCAGGTAACACACCATGGACTAAAAATCTTGTAAAGCATAAAGCAAGTAACACTGAGATCCTTTACATTTAATTGGGTTGATTATCCACAGTGTGAAGATGGTCTCCAGATAGAATAATTAATTATGAATTTAATAATTTAATTTTTTTTAAGTATTTCATATAATCAGAGTATAAGAAAGGAAATGAAAAGGATGTATCAGTATTGTTTTAATTTATACAGCATAAGACATATGTAGCATATGTAATTATTGTCATGCAGTTGATAAATGACACCGCAATATGCTTTCGTCTGCTTTATTTTATTTTTCTACATTGCAATTTTCTACATGTGTAGCAAGATGGCGGCGCGTCCACACGCAGCGGCTTCTCTCTGTCCTGACAGAACGGTGTTTTCTTGTTTTTTGTCTTGTGAGTCGCAGTGTTTTTGTACGTTGTCGTCGCGTCTATCTGTCTGTAAGCGCAAATACAGTCGCGAGTTTCTGCTCGATGTCGGCAGAACCGCATTTTTACAGTTAAACTCCGCGCACGTGGAACAGCTGCGGGATCTCGATCTGCTACGGAGGCCTTCACCATCACCGACCCCCACTACTGCATCTCGCCCGCAGCGGAGGCGCCACAAGCGGCGTGAGAGGAAGCAGAAGAGGGGTAAGCGCAGAGTTATCCGTGCTAGGCTAACGGATAACCCACACAAGCCATCTATCCCCACCATCGTACTGGCTAACGTACGCTCGTTGGACAATAAACTGGACTACATTCGATTACTACGCTCAACTCAGAGGACTGTAAGAGACTGTTGTGTTTTTGTGTTCATGGAAACATGGCTCAGCAACAGCGTTCCAGACGGCGCTATTCAGCTCGACCAGCTGACGTGCTATCGAGCAGACAGAGCTCTCGTCGCGGGAGGAAAAACACGCGGCGGCGGGCTTTGTGTTTACATCAATGACGCGTGGTGCCGCGATACTGTTGTGATCAGCAAACACTGTTCACCCCTGGCGGAGTTTATGATTATTAAGCGCCGGCCGTTCTATCTGCCGAGGGAATATACTGCTATACTGCTCATTTCGGTGTACATCCCCCCCATTCAACATCATCAGCAACAGGAACGACGCACTAAATGAACTGAACCAGCACATCAGTGAGCAGCAGACAGCACACCCCGATGCTTTTCTCATCATAGCTGGGAATTTCAACAATGCTGACCTTAAGAGTGTGTTTCCAAAAATACTCCAGCACATCAACTTTCCAACACGAGGTAATAACATTTTGGACTTTGTTTACACCACACAGAGAGGAGCTTACAAAGCCCTCCCCCACCTCGGAGCCTCAGACCACATCACTGTTATTCTAATACCTGCATACAGACCGCTCATTAAAGTCGCCAAACCAGTTTACAAACAGATTAAAGTGTGGCCAGAAGGATCATCAGAGGTTCTTCAGGACTGCTTCAACACAACTGACTGGGACATGTTTAAACAGGCTGCCACATGCAATAACACCACTGACCTCCAGGAGTACTCAGAGACTGTTACTGCCTACATCAATAAGTGTATTGATGATGTAATGGTCACAAAAACCATCACTGTCCGGGCCAACCAGAAGCCATGGATGACAGGGGAGGTCTACAGACTCCTGAAGACACGGAACGCTGCCTTCAGAGCTGGAGATAAGGTGGGCCTGAGAACAGCTAGGGCCAACCTGTCCCGTGGCATCAGAGAGGCTAAGAGACAGCACTCCAGGAGGATAGCTCATCAATTCAGCGACAGCAGAGACACTAGGAACCTGTGGCAGGGGATACAGACCATTACGGACTACAAGCCCCCACCACGGACCTGTGACAACAATATCTCTCTGCTGAACGAGCTGAACACCTTCTTCACTCGCTTTGAGCAACAAAACAGCACCACTGCACAGAAGACTCCACCTCCTCCCGGCGACCAGGTGATGACGCTGACCCCAGACAGTGTGAGGAGATCCTTCAGCAGGATCAATGCCTGCAAAGCTCTGGGCCCTGACAACATCCCTGGGTGTGTACTGAAAGTCTGTGCAGCAGAACTCACTGATGTCTTCACAGACATTTTTAACATCTCACTGAGTCAGGCTGTTGTTCCCACATGTTTCAAAACTACCTCCATTATTCCAGTTCGGAAGAAACCATCTCCATCCTGCTTCAATGTCTACTGTCCTGTTGCACTTACCCCCATCCTCATGAAGTGCTTTGAATGGCTAGTCCGATGATGCCATCGCCACTGCCGTCCACTCAGCACTCACCCATCTGGACAAAAAGGACTCATATGTCAGAATGCTGTTCATAGACTTCAGTTCAGCATTCAACACAATCATCCCTCAACAGCTCATCTACAAACTGATTCAGCTGGGGCTCAACACTTCGCTGTGCAACTGGCTGTTGGACTTTCTGACTGGAAGCCCTCAGGCAGTACAGGTCGGCAGCAACACATACAGCACCATCACACTGAACACTGGGGCACCCCAAGGATGTGTGCTGAGCCCCCTCCTATTCACTCTGCTGACCCATGACTGCACACCGTCACACAGCTCCAACCTCTTTATTAAGTTTGCAGATGACACGACTGTGGTGGGTCTCATTAGCAACAAAGATGAGACTAACTACAGGAGTGAGGTGAGCCGCCTGGCCAAGTGGTGCAGTGACAACAATCTGTCTCTGAACATGGAGAAGACAAAGGAGATTGTTGTAGACTTCAGGAGAGCACATACTCAGCACATTCCTCTGACTGTGGAGTGCGACTGTGGAGAGAGTGAGCAGCACCAAGTTCCTGGGTGTGCACATCACAGAGGACCTCTCCTGGACTGAAAACACCGCAGCACTGGCCAAGAAATCACAACAGCGTCTCTACTTCCTCCGCAAACTGAGGAGAGCCAGAGCCCCACCCCCCATCATGTACACCTTCTACAGAGGCACCATCGAGAGCATTCTGTCGAGCTGCATCACTGTGTGGTATGGCACCTGCAACGCGTCCTGCCGAAAGACTCATAGTGAGAGCAGCTGAGAAGATTATTGGTGTCTCTCTCCCCTCCCTCCAGGACATTTATGGAACACGTCTCACCCGCAAAGCCCTCTGCATCGCAGGTGATCCCACCCACCCATCACACAGCTTTTTCAGCCTGCTACCATCAGGGAGGAGACTGCGGAGTCTCCAGGTCAGGACCAGCAGACTGAAGGACAGCTTCATCCACCAGGCTGTCAGGAAGCTGAACTCCCTCCCGAACCTGCCCCCCCTCCCCTCTTCTTCCCCAGGCACCACTGAACTATGAACCCCCCCGCCACACACACACACACACACACACACACACTAATTATATGATGGCATGCACTAGTCACTTGTGCAGCATTGGTCTGCTCACTACCTCATTCGGCATGGAACTGACGTCATTCCACTACCTCATCAAGTCAGTTAAATAAAATAACTGCTCTTGGTCACTTGTCACTTTAATCAAACTTGATAAGATATTTTAATAAGTGATTTTTTTGCACTAAAAAATCTTTTAACTGCACTGTTATTCACTTCAATGATTTGCACTATATCTGTAATTTGTCTTGCGCTGCTTTATTTAACTTTATTTTTAATTTTATTATATGTCTTTTTTTATCATTCCCTTATTGTATAGTTGTATCTACATTTTATATTTGATCTAGTTATTTTTTAGGCTTTAATGTTAATGTTATCTGTATACACCGGGGTCTGAGAGTAACGCAATTTCGATTCTCTGTATGTATGTACTGTACATGTGGAAACTGACAATAAAGCAGACTTGAACTTGAACTTGAAAGTAGGCTATAGACCTTTTCCTTCCCTTTATTTCAGCTCCTCATTATTTTAAAGTGAAGAAATCGAGAAACTGATTCCGAAAGGACATACTTAATCTGTTGCTATAGTAACAAATCGTGCTCTTATTTTAGTGCAGTTGTTAAGATTGTGGTTATTTCAGCAAAATGTTTAATACAGTGTAACATTAAGTTTTATATATCATTCACTGGTACTATTTAGAGATCAGTGATGTGAACGCATTTTAGACACTTTTTTTGTTTTTACTCAGTCCATGTAAAAAATGCTTGAATAAGCCACGTTGTAAGCGTGTTGTTAACGTGGCATAATGCATTAAAACGTGTTTTAAAAAGACAAATCAAAAACATTTTAGTAAAGCATTCTATTGTAATAAATTCAGTCACCACTAGGGGCCACTGGTAAGCTTCCTTATTGTGGATTAACACCTATTCTGCCACCAACCCGGTCTGGTCCAGGAGGAGCACTCAACTTCGTGTTCGTAGGGGATGGTCCCGCTCTGTAGCAGATATAGCTGGCATAGGCAATTTCTCCCCAGCCACAGACAAATTACTCCTGCCAGCCCCCTCAGCAACAGTAGATCCAGCAGTTAAGGGAGGCTCTCACACTATGAACGGAGACACCAGATGGCAACAACTATCCACATCTGAAACATCCATCGAATCCAAAGACACCTCGGCCTCAATAGAAAGATGCGATGTTTGAGAGTCACTGATAGCATCCAACAGCCCAGGTGAAGCAGGTATTCCAGTAGCAGCAGGTGACCTTACCGACTGAAACCCCTCGGTGAAACTGGTACAAGCCGATGAATGGACACACTCACCAGCAAAAGGAAAATCAGGTGGTCGTGAACATTGAAACACCCAGCTAGAACCAAAGCCTGAACCCCTTTCTTTCTTCCCCCTAATTGGGGCAGATGTAGTCTTATGATCAGCTTTGGCTGTTGTATGGCCACCCGTAGACTCTGCAACCATAGAAGGAACATAAGATTTCAGATGATTAAAATGCACCACATGATCTATACCTCCAGCCTCTGGCTGTATCCGATACAACAATTCAGATACCTTTTCCTAAACCCTATATGGGCTTTTAAACCATTTCTGCAATTTTGGACTCACCACTTTCTTTCCAGCCTTATTCTTTAACCATACCAACTCGCCCAACGAATAATACTGAAAATTGGCTTTAAAGTCAAAATACCACTTTTGATGTTCTGAGGCTCTAGTCTGATGATTTGTCACTACCCCCACTACTGTTGCAAGACTTTCAGCTACCCCCTTCACTTACTCATTCACAGTTGCAAATCGCTCTTGTCCATCTACATCCATCATTATGTCAATTGGTAAAACCATCTCCTGACCAGATAAAACTTTATATGGTAAAGGCTGTACTGGAATGAACACTATTTCAATGGGCCATCATCACATAAGGCAAAAGGATGTCCCAATTCTGTTGATTGTCATCAACATAAAAAGACAACATGAACAGCAATGTACGATTAAACCTCTCAATCATTCCATCTGACTGAGGCTGAGTTGTCCTTGTCTTATGAATGCCTAGCAACCGACACAATTCACCAAACAAATTTCATTCAAAGTTTCGACCTTGGTCGGAATGCAGGCTTCTAGGGGTTCCATAATGACACACCCACTCTTCTTCTTCGAAGTACTCTAGCTACTGTCTTTGCCTCCTGGTTTGGGAGGGGGTACGCTTCTGTCCATTTTGAAAAGTAGTCCCCCACTACCATCACATATTTATTTTTGAGGAGGGTCTCAAGAAGGGGCCCTAATATGTCAAGTGCTACTTGTTTATTAGGACGAGACATTACAGAAGGAATAAGGGGGGGCCGGGGGACAGGACCGACATACTTATGAACCACACATTCAGGACATTCATAATCATTTCACATCTTTATACCATCCCGGGGCCAATAAAAACTACCCCTCACCTTTGCTTGTAGCTTTTGCACTCCCGAATGGGCTCCAGTTGTTATATTATGCAATTACCTGAAAATTTCTTGCACCATAGACCGTGGAACAATAACTTGAGTTTTTGCGCTCAGACCAATTTTTGGAGAAAAACCATACCAAGGCATACTTCTTAAGGGATGGGTAGGCATTCATTACTTCCTGTCTGTTACCTTTCTGGCTCTTCAATTTTACCATCAAACTCAATTCTGGGTCAATGTGCTGGGCTTTTGTCAAATCATTCTTTCCTCCTTCCACCTCCCCTATTTCATAATTCAATAACTCTCACTGTTCCATAACACCACCCTGAAGTGCAGGTTCTACTTCTACATAACAGAGCTAGCCACGACCTCCCCAGAATAAACACCGGGCCAACTGGCCTTCAAAACCCTATAAATTATGAAACCAACGAAGAGAATTATGGTCTGATCGCAGCAAAACATCTTTCCCTAGCAGGAACTGTTTGAAATACTTGGTAAAAGTAACCACACTAAGAAGTTATTTCTTTGTAGTGGTGTATTTACTTTCTTGTTTACTCAGGGTTCTACTTGCATACTCCACCACTTGCTCTAGGCCATCCACTTCCTGTGACAAAACAGCCCCAATCCCCACATCACTGGCATCTGTATCCAGCATAAATGAGTGCTGTGGGTCTGGATAGCCTAAAACTGGAGCAGTAACAAGACAGAATTTCAACTTCTCAAAAGCAACCTAGCAACAATCATCACACTGAAATCGCCTCCCCTTTTCTGTAAGCCAATGCAATTGTCTAGCCAACTCAGCAAAACCCTTTACGAATCACCTGCAATTTGGACAATACTTGACCTAAGTCAAGTCAAGACAAGTCACCTTTATTTATATAGCACTTTAAACAAAATATATTGCGTCAAAGCAACTGAACACCATTCATTAGGAAAACAGTGTCTCAATAATGCAAAATGACAGTTAAAGGCAGTTCATCATTGAATTCAGTGATGTCATCTCTGTTCAGTTTAAATAGTTTCTGTGCATTTATTTGCAATCAAGTCAACGATATCGCTGTAGATGAAGTGAACCCAACTAAGCAAGCCAGAGGTGACATGGGCAAAGAACCGAAACTCCATCGGTGACAGAATGGAGAAAAAACCTTGGGAGAAACCAGGCTCAGTTGGGGGGCCAGTTCTCCTCTGACCAGACGAAACCAGTAGTTCAATTCCAGGCTGCAGCAAAGTCAGATTGTGCAGAAGAATCATCTGTTTCCTGTGGTCTTGTCCTGGTGCTCCTCTGAGACAAGGTCTTTACAGGGGATCTGTATCTGGGGCTCTAGTTGTCCTGGTCTCCGCTGTCTTTCATGGATGTAGAGGTCCTTTCTAGGTGCTGATCCGCCATCTGGTCTGGATACGTACTGGATCCGGGTGACTGCAGTGACCCTCTGATTTACATTTTGGACTAGCTGTAGTTTGTTTACTAAGGGTGCAAAACAACCAATCAATAAAGCATTACAATAGTCTAACCTTGAAGTCATAAATGCATGGATTAACATTTCTGCATTTGACATTGAGAGCATAGGCCGTAATTTAGATATATTTTTGAGATGGGAAAATGCAGTTTTACAAATGCTAGAAATAGGCTTTCTAAGGAAAGATTGCAATCAAATAGCACACCTAGGTTCCTAACGAATAATGATGACGAAGAATTGACAGAGCAGCCATCAAGTTTTGAACACTGAGACAGAGTTTTTAGGTCCTATAATTAACACCTGTTTTTTCTGAATTTAGCAGTAAGAAATTACTCGTCATCCAGTTTTTTATATCGACTATGCATTCCATTAGTTTTTAATTGGTGTGTTTCACCGGGCCACAAAGAAATATAGAGCTGAGTATCATCAGCTTAACAGTGAAAGCTAACACCATATTTCCCGATGATATCTCCCAAGGGTGGCATATAGAGTGTGAAGAGTAGCAGCCCTAGTACTGAGCCTTGAGGTTCTCCATACTGCACTTGTGATCGATATGATACCTCTTCGTTCACTGCTACAAATTGATGGCGGTTAGATACAGGTATAGATACAACCAAAAGCAGCAGCTGAATAGTGTGAACGGCCCCAACACTTTTGTGTCAGGAGGATCATAGTACTGTACTGTATGATAATACCATGGTATTAGGACCACATACATCTCAGAGTCTGTTGGATGTCTGCAAAATTTATATTTTATAGTGTTTGCTCATCTGCAGTACGTCTACAGGACGTTTCCTATCAGATGTCAAATAGACGTCAAGAAGATATCTTTAAGATATTTATCCGATGTTTTTACACAGCAGATGCTTTCCAGATCTTTAACAGACGTCTTGCAGACATGCGTGTGCTATCTGCCCTATTAACTTACCATATTATGATTTCTAAAATGAAGTGACTGAGGGAGAAGTGAGCACTGGGAACACCGTCAGAACGATGAAACTCCGAGACCAAGTGGATTCCCTGAGGAGAGATGATGGAGAAATCCAAATCCAGACCAGCTCCGGCAATCACCTGCACAAACACAGCACCATCGCTAACTCTGCACACCCTAGCAACTTCACACACAACACCCTAGCAACAACGCACAACACCGTAGCAACCCCCCCAAACCGTAGAAACTATGCACAACACCCTAGCAACCACGCACAACACCCTTGCAACCACGCACAATACCATATCACCCCCCCCCAAACCGCAGCAACCCCGCACAACACCCTAGCAGCGTGGCGGCACGTTTTACAAGCTAAACAGCATTGACTTCCAAAATGTGAATAATAAAATAACTGAGTAAGATGAACGTGTCATCACAGATGTGAGGCCGCGATAAAAAAACATCCCCCACTCACTTGGACTCACACACTGATGTAGAGAGTAGTTTAACTCTGATACTTCTAGTAAAACCAGAGTAAATAAGAGTGAAACCTTGAGATGACTCTTACTCTTATTAGTTTTTATTACTATATTTTAATGTTTCTGTTGTCAGACAACGGAATGAATATTATAATGACTGAAACGCGGTCCATTAAGACTACATAACCAGCTCTCAAACATTAATCTGCACTAATGAAATCAAATACACATACGATAAAGTCAGTGGTTGTGCTGTGACTGATGTCGGCTATATTTGCTTGTAAAATAGAGTTAGAAGCAACAGAATAACTTTTTTTTTTTACCTGAAAGTGGTGCTCCTCTCTGCGCTCGCTGAACACAGCAGATACAGAGAGAGAGGCTCGCGGTGGGAAAGAGAGACCTTGCGCTCGTGTGGCAGCACCAGAGAGTCTCAGAGACTAAAAAATGATTGTCCAAAAAGTTGCTAGATTTGTCGCGAGTCGCTATTTTGGAAAAAAAAAGTCTCTAAATCTAGCGACAAAATGGCCAAGTTGGCAACTCCACTGCCCAGTGGACCCGGCTTCAACCGTCTCGCAAGTGTTGATAGGCTATTACTCATGAGCTTAACCAATCAGATAGCGCCGTGGGCGGGACATTGACCAAGTCTGCAGAGTGGTGAATAGAGGCTGCGTGCCAGCCAAAGTAGCGCATTTTAAAATAAAATTGACTTTAATCAAACCACGGATCCGTGATAAGTTTGGGATCAGTCTCGCCACTAGTGTATTAGTACTGATCACTTTGGGGGGGGGGGGGGGGGTCAAGAGGGTCTGGCTGCAGACTTGCACTTGCACTCTCAGACTTGCACTCTCAGACACTTGCACTTCCGTTAGTGATGTCACTTGCAGTCTTTATTTTTTTACTTTTTGTTTTAATTTCCCAACATTATATAACAGTAGCCAGGTGGCGAAGACAAGAAAAAAATAAACTAAATTACAATGTCACTTGCAATCGCTACTTTCACTCTCTGCTACCTGCGACACTTGCCACAAATCGTGCTTGTTGCCAATGGAAACAAGAAGCTGCGGTGGTGAATAAACGCAACGCGCAAAATTTCGCGTTAGTCATTTTCCCATATAGAATAAACTGTCTCGTTTATATCACTGTCTTTGTCCATTAAGCTACATTATGTGTTTTATTTATAATGATTTTCTATAGGAGGAAAACGTTTAATGTACAATTTAACGCACTGCGTTCTGTACTCGTCTGCCTGCCTGTACGGAGCTGATCCTTTTAAAATCACTTAATAATGCACGTTCATATTTGCTGGTCTGTATACTTTGAGTCAACAACAAGACGAGGCCTACAGAATTGTCTTTATCATCTTAGTCTTTTATTAGGCCACATTAAGTGTTCGCATTGTGTTCATACCCAGCAAACACAGAACGTTGTGAGGACGTCGCCAGTTAGTCGTCATTTGGTCAGCGCGACATTACTTTATGGCAACGTTGTGAGGACGTCGTGGTAAAGTTCCATTTTTTTAAATCTTGGCTAACTTCCCAGAAACGTCGTGGGCACGTACTCAAAAGACGTCGCTAGTTAGTCCCATTGGGGACGTTGTAGCGACGTGGTCAGCTGGTCTTCAGATAACTTTTAATATTATTGCACTAGATGTATTATTATTATTAAGATACCATTTGAACAGCATATTCTTTGGGAAATATACAAAAAAATTAAACAAGCATGTTAAAATAATTATATATGTATATATATATATATATATATATATATATATATATATATATATATATATATATATATATATATATATATGCCATCAGTTTAAGAACAATAAAATAAACAATTTACTTAGCAAATGGTGATAATGTTTGTTAATGAAAGAGAGTACGGGACAAATTAACATTTAAACCTTAAACTAGCAGCACACGTCACTTTCTGAGTGAAGTGCGCGACGTGAGCGACTGAGCGTGCCCGTCATTTTGTAACGGTCAACTTCCAGCAGACGGACACGGAGGAAAGGTAAGTCCTATAAATCTACTTTTATTCATAGATTTTAACTGATATAACGTTAAATGCCATCAAAGAGGAGTAGTGTTTTGTATTTTTGTAGGTTTTCTCTTTCAATTTAATAAATAAATGCTCTGTTTGGTTAATTAGCTCAAAAGCAGTCTCAGAGGTGGTCTAAGGTAACGGTAACTGTTAAAATCGAATATAACCTTAAGTTACCTGTTTTAAATTATTTGAAATTTATCACAATAAACTATACAGTATTAACTTTCTAATAATTAAATTTTTAACCGTAGTAACGTTAATTAGTTTGTTTGAATACCTGCTGCTCGAGCTTGATGATGCTCATGCTAGCCATGCTGTGAACTTGAATATAATCCGATAGAACGTTAAATATAAAGTTTAACGTTAATTAGACCGAGGCTGCCGAAATCATGTTCAGTGTAACGTTATGTGGGATTAATAATTTCCCCTTTTCTCCCTCAAGTGGCAGGCTTGTAAATTCTGCAATCTGTTCATTATTGGTGTTAATGGTGTTTTTCACATGCATGCTTTTTAATGCTAGTTTAATTCTCAAATTGATCTGATACTTTCGTTTCACAAAAAGTAAACAAATTGTTCACTTTCTTAGGGCCTGACAACCACCAGTTGAGTCCATGATTCAGTGAGTTCCTTATAAGGAAATATATTTGTTACCACCTAGTAATTTAAATGTATTATTTATTGCTTTAAAATGAACACATATATTTATCATCAGGGGAAGAGACAGTCTGGGCAGCAGCAACAAGACAACTATTACAAGTAGAGATGGGTTTCAAGAACTGGTACTAATTTGGTTCCTGACTTGTTCGGTACTGAAAACATTTACATAAGTTACAGGATCAATAGTGCTGCTATCAGTATTCTTGTAACATTGATTCATTACCCTTTAGACACAACCACATATCCTCCAAATCACCTTCGAGTGGATGGCAGCAAGGATCCAGGATCGAGAGATCATTCTTCATGGAGACTGTTCCACAGGAAGCAGTTTCTCCTGGGTGAAAAACTAAACCTGGTTGTTTCAGCATCACTCAGGCAAGACTAAATACTTTTCAATTGATTTCAGTTGGTTATGTGTTTCAGGTCATCCTGACCATTCTGCTGTCCTGGATGTAAGTCCGTGCTGGAACTACATTTCTCGTTGTTGAAAGATTTGTGCAGCGGTATCCAGACATATAACGCCCCATCACACGGGATGTCAACGCCTCTCTTTTACTTTTAAATGAAGTGACGTCAAGCATGGTGAAATTAAGGCGAGACACTGCAGGTGAATAGGGAAAAAAAAATAACTAATAGTTATCACCTTACTTACCCAGTTGATTGATTACCTTGATTATTGCAAAGATTTTTTGTATTATAAGTTTTCAAAAATGTTATGTTTAAATATGCAAATGAGGCATTATTTAATGAAATATGTGCTAATTTGCATAAATTTGTAGTGCAAAAATCTGAACACTAGATGAAGTCAGTTTCAAATTTTTTGTTTAATTTTTTTGACATATTAGAGTCAAATGATTTTACAGAGGGAATTCTGGTTATCTTTTTTTGTCACTCCATAATTCAGAAAATACTTTGAACAGCCAGAAAACAATATATTTTCACAATTTTGGTGGGAATAAAATGTTGTATATAATCCAGGAAAATATATATGAACAAATCCCTCTGTAAAAACCTTCAGAATATAGACAGGAATAAAAATGTCAAGTTTGGTGTGTGTAAGTGCTACTGAAGTGGAGATTTATGGCTCAGTGTTGAAGAAAAAACTCATTTTGAGAAAACGGCCTTTAAAAATATGTTTTGTAATTGAAATCTATTGACACAAACAGATAAAGTGCTATAAAAGAAACACTTAACAGTGTCTTTTAGATGTTTTCCTTCCACTAATTTGAAAAAGCACTTTATGAAAAACCAAAAAGCCCAAAATCTCAAAATTGACAGGTGCTTGAAAAAACAGTGTTTTTGCCTGCAGTGTCTCACCTTAATTCTAGAAATTAATTCTAAATAGAAGTTGAAGACTTCTCAAGCGCCAATGCAGCTGTCCTCCAGTCAGAACATCTTACGCAAATACCCTAGCGCAGACGCAAGCCAATCGAGTGCATGCAATACCAGAAAACTTATGTGATTGGCTGTCACTATGAGAAGAGACAGTAATTCTGATCCGATATCAGTGTCGTTTTTTGCAAAAAAAAAATTTAAATCAATGTAGAATTTTCTATACTTCTGTGTAGGGATGTCAATTTTCAATCATTTCCATGATCGATCATCATTTAAATTAACAATCAAATAATCGATTAATCGTTAACCTTAATGCTGCAAAGTCTATTGCAGTAACACACAGTCACTGGTATGACAGGATGTGCAAAAGTGTGTGTGTGTGTGTGTGTGTATATGTGTGTGTGTGTGTGTGTGTGTGTATATATATAAAAAAACTGTAAAATATATATTTTACAGTAAAGACCAAAAGTTTGGACACACCTTCTCATTCAATGAGTTTTCTTTATTTTCATGACTATGAAAATTGTAGAGTCACACTGAAGGCATCAAGGGCTATTTGAGCAAGAAGGAGAGTGATGGGGTGCTGCGCCAGATGACCTGTCCTCCACAGTCACCAGACCTGAACCCAATCGAGATGGTTTAGGGGTGAGCTGGACCGCAGACAGAAGGCAAAAGGGCCAACAAGTGCTAAGCATCTCTCGGGGAACTCCTTCAAGACTGTTGAAGACCATTTCAGGTGACTACCTCTTGAATCTGCCAATTCAATACTATCCCGATACTTGTGTGCCGATTCAATATATATTTATAATTATATATATATATAATTTAGCATTGTGATTATAGTTATATAACTATTGCAATTCGTGACTTATCCAAATTGTCTGTAAAATGATGTTTGTTTCTGTAGATTTGAGGGAAAGATTAAAAACAAGGAGGTCTGGGAACGACTGAAGGGAACTGACAGCAGTGAGGGAAGGAAGTAATCACCAGAATGTAAGTTCTTTGAGAATGTGTGCTTTGTTTATTACAAGTTGAGTTTTCATTTAAATGTGGCAGCTGGTCAAAAGTTTTAAATATATTTTAAAAGTTTAATTTATTTCTATAATGCACAGCTATATTTTCAGCATTAATTACTCCAGTCTTCAGTGTCACATGATCTTCAGAAATCATTCTAATATGATGATTTACTGCTCAATACATTTTTCTGATTATTATCAGTGTTGGAAACAGTTGTGCTGCCCAAACATTTTGTCTACACTACAGTTATATTTATTTATTATTTATTTTATTTATTTATTTTATTTGGGGGTGGTTGGCTAATAGCAAGGATGCATAAAATTGAAAACCAGTGGTAGAGAAGACTTTTGTAATTTTACAAAAGATTACCTTTTTTTCAATGTTTTGAACTTTGTGTTTTATAAAATAATAATGAAGAAAAAATTCAACTTTCCAGAAATGCTAAGTTTTCTTCCCCATCATTTCTAATATGGGGTGCGTTTCCCTAAAACCAACTTTGGTCACAAGTTCCTTCGTTACCAATAGAGTTCAGTGGAACTAACAACCGTAGTAAGCTAACTGCAGATGTGATTTACATCATGTATGTCATGAGCAGATGTACACTTTGATCTTAGCGGCAATAATGTGATTAGGTGCATGTAAATGCACTGATTTGTGATAATGAGCAATGTTTCCCGATCAGCATATCAGTATATGGAAAAGATCATGAGACACTGAAGACTAGAGTAAAATTACTGAAAAATTCAGATTTGCCTCATAATTATTTCAATAAATATCTTTAAGTATATTCAAAAAAAGAGTATGAAAACTGTTATTTCTTTCTTTCTGTTTTCTTTTTTTTTTTTTTTTTTACAATTACTTTAAAAATTTTTTTATCAAATTAATCTAGCCTTGGTGAGTAGAAGAGACTTCTCGTGAAAACCATAAAGAAAAGATTCCAGATTTTTGACTGGTTGTGAACATACATGAGCAACATTAACAAGATGATCCTCCCTTTCAGCTCAGAGGATGTTGACAGCAGGCCCAGGATGAAGAAGAGGAGGAAGAACACATTTGGGGTGGTGATGGCGCAGTGGATAAGACGCATGCCATTGGTCGGAGAGACCTGGGTTCAAATCCACTGTGAGACACCAATGTGTCCCTGAGCAAGACACTTAACCTCTAGTTGCTCCAGAGGCGTGCGACCTCTGACATATATAGAGCAATTGTAAGTCGCTTTGGATAAAAGCGTCAGCTAAGTGAATAAATGTAAATTTAACAATTTTCTATAAGCTTGCCATGTGTTATAATAAAAACAATGAACATGGCTACAATAATATGCTAAATGTTATTAAAAGATTCCAGTTTGCAAGAAGTTTGAGTGTCTGACTCTACACTAGAGGAACTCTTTTCTGAAGAAGCCTTGTTCTACAGCACAACACTGCAAGCCTCCTGTCCTTCCCTCAGAAGAGCCTGTCTTCTGCTGCTGGGGTAAGAAACACACTCTTCCTCTTCTCTATCAGCTGTCCTGCACCTAACTCTGCCTCCTCGGCACTGTCTGAAAGAGTCATCTCCACAGTCAGTAATCACAGATCACAGATTCTTCTGAGAAAGTTGATATGCTCATTTTCTTAAAAAAAAATAGTTTTTTTCGGGTGGGACAAATAATACAGGAGAGATGCTAGAAATCTCTATATTGTTCATTTTTCATATCTTTACGCTTTATGAATGTTTTTCTTCTGAGAAGCTCAAAAATTATGGTTCTTTGGTAATTGTTATATTGTTTAGTTTTATCCTCTGATAGTGAGCACAGAGCCCTGATCATGACATGCAAGAAAAAGAAAGAAATCATGTCCATGATTTACTAATTCGTTCCCTCTATGTACTAAACGTGCACGATTACTTTTACATTTCATTGATTTGCTAAATCGTATGCACAATTTACTAATTCGTTCTCTTGATGTATAAATAGTGTACACGTTTTAGCAAATCGAGGGAATGAAATAGAAAACCGTGCGCATTAATTAGCCTAAATTTTTTCCTGCATGTCGTGTAATTAAAGCACATCACCACCAGACATTTATACCAGGAGCCTCATATACGACGCTCACAGTTTTACTTTGTGCAGTATCTCTGTGCAGTATCTGCTGAATTGTTTCATATCTATTTATCATGTATTTTTTCATTTATAACAGCCGGTCCGCGCGTCATCCATGCTGTACATCAGAGAAAGAGCTTTTTAAACGGGGTTTGTAACTCCGTTCAAAGCCCCCGTCCAGCAGCGGATTTGTTTCGCTTCCGTAGCTCAACTTTTGCTGCGGCGTTCAGCCAATCAGAGCACACCGGGTGTCCGCGCTGCAGCCAATCAGCGCGCAGGGATGTGCGTGTCACATAAAAACGTCATTGAAACCTGTAACCTCCTGAAGCATAAAGCAATTACAGATAAGATTAACTTTATAAAGCAACAATGAGATAAAATATATAAATAGACATAAACCCGGTATAATAAAAGCTATAATTACTTTAACCTCATACCTCGAAGATGAGTTCAGTGGAACATGTTTAGGATGGGATCTTTTTTTAGACTTAGACTCGCTGATATGAAGTTCTGTCGCTAGATGACAGCACCAAACCACACTGAACATCTGCTGCTCAAACACCTGTTAGAGAAATCTGGGACGAGTGGGTGAAAAAAAAATATTGAATAAAATCACTCGCATTCAGTTGCATTATTCTTATTCTTATAGGCAGTAGCAGTAATGGTAAGTCAAGCATTACTATTTCTCATGCTTTAGGCTGGTGGTTATTATAGTAAATATTGTACAGAATGCACATAAATGCTTCAACTGCAAATAAAATAGCACCAAAGTCAACGCAACTCTATAATGTCACAAGTGTAGCTGAGAAATAAAAATGTCATGGTGAAAAGAATGAAAGTGAGATGGTGAACTCTGAACACACAGAGCGAGAGACTGAAATTAACTGATTCAGAACTGACCAGAGATCAGACGCCTGTCCCGTTTCATGAGAGCATGTGCATGAGTGTGTGTTCAGAGATGACTCACGGTCAGTGCAACAGCTCATGAGAGACGCCAACTACTTCCTGTCTCACTGCATCCTTACATCTGAGCTCTGACTGCACCAGAACTCTCAGATCTGTGTGTGTGTGTGTGTGTGTGAGTGTGAGTGTGAGAGTGTTTTTATATATATATATGTGTGTGTGTGTGAGAGAGAGAGAGTGTTTTATATATATATATATATATATATATATATATATATATATATATATATATATATATACATATATGTGTGTGTGTGTGTGTGTGTGTGTGTGGAAGAGAGAGAGTGTTATATATGTAGGTGTGTGTGTGTGTGTGTGTGTGTGTGTGCATGAGTCTCTAGGTCATCAGATAAGCGCGAGCACCTGTGGTCACCTATTTTGTTGTTTGCTTGTTCCAGGTTTCTGCAGCTCTTCATGCATCCTCTGCATGCACACCATCACAAGAGCAGGGTGATTTTAGGACTGCAGTGAGGAAATATTATACTTCAATATTTCATCATACATTTATAGAAATTAAATAACATCAGTTACTTCCTGTTTCATACATTAGCAGCGGTCATTTGATGTTATAATTGAGACATTATTACTTTTTATGTAACAATAAAAAGTAACAGTTATGTAGCAATACGTTTTATATGTAGGATATTGTTTCTTTTTAAGTTACTTTTTATGAAATTAGCACAATATTGTTCCTTTAGCTACCTTTAATTCAGTAAATAGGATTTTGTGTCTTCTTTAAGTAACAATAATTTTAAAAGTAATGTTTTATGAGATTAGCACAAATATTGTTACATTAAGTAAAAATAATAAAAAGTGACTTTATTTCATAAGTTGGATATTTAAGTATTGATAAACAAAAAACGATTTTGTAATTAGGATATTGTTACTTTTTAATGAAATTAACACAGAATTGTTACTTTCACAATGATAAAAATGTACTTTTTATTTAATAAGTTAGATATTGCTACTTTTAAACAACAACTTTTTAAAATTAAATAAGTAGGATTGTGTTACTTTTTAAACAACAAAAGTTAGTTTTCATGGCAGCACAATATTGTTACTCTAAGTGACTGTGTTAAGTGAGATTAGCACAATATTTTAAGCAATAATACTTTAAGTTATAATAATAACTTAATAACACTCTATCATTTGACAAGTAAGATTGTGTTACTTTTAAAGTAACAATAATATAAAGTCCCTTTTTAGGTAAATAGAGAACAAAAACAAAGAGGTTTCAGAAGACAGACGTAAAATTGTAGTGACAGATAGATGTATCATCATTCAGCCAAAACTTCCTCTTTTTAGTTAGTCTCATTTTAGAACCCCTCCCTAGTTCTCTCCCCGTCTCTCTCTCTCTCTCTCTCTCTCTCTCTCTGGCTCTCTCTCTCTCTCAGACACACACCCTTCCTCGAGCAGCAGTGCACGGTCATCTCTCTCTCTCTCTCTCTCCCTCTCTCTCTCTCTCCCCCCGTCTCTCTCTCCCCGTCTCTCTCTTTCTCTCTCTCAGACACACACCCTTCCTCGAGCAGCAGTACATGGTCATCTCTCTCTCTCTCTCTCTCTCTCCGTCTCTCTCTCTCTCTCTCAGACACACACCCTTCCTCGAGCAGCAGTACACGGTCATCTCTCTCTCTCTGACTGTGTCTCAGTGAGGCTCGGGGTCAGAGGATGTCAGGTCGCTCTCAGGAGACTCTGCTCAGATGATGCTGTGCTCACGGTGAGGATGGACTCTCGCGCTCTGACACACAGGTTTACCGTCTGAAGGTGTAGGTGTGGTTCTTCTGGGGTTGATAGATCAGTCACACAGCAGCATGGCCGACTCAGGTGAGAGCGTGAATAAAGACATGAAGGTGTTTGTGGTGGACAGCCAGGCGCTGCCGCCTCCGGTGTCTGTGAGGAGGGACGACCCGCGGCTCTCCGTCATCTACCTGCTGCTGGCCGTGGCTCTGCTGGGGGTCTTCATCGAGGCTGGGCTCATCTGGCATCTGTACAGCAGGCCCGCGGTGAGTCCTCACACATGTGTGCTCCATGCAGCTCAGATAGATATTAGTTATGCTCAGGTAACCCTGGTCTGTGGTCAGTTTAGACTAAAAACACTGTTTTGCATTTTTTAAATGTTTGGTGGGATGGTTTGAAACATGGTTACTTTTGTAGCACTTGATATATGCACACAAAAAATCTTGATTAGAAAAGAGTAAATCATTGTAAAAAAAAATAGTCACTTGTGATCTGAACATACAGAGCAATTATGCACAATCTACAAATCATCCTTGTTGAGGTAGTCATCAATAATGCCTAAATACAGCCAAATGCAATACCTTGTAAAAGTACACTTCAAACGCAGCTAGTCAAAACACAGCCCTATTTATCTACAACTCAAAATGACGCTGTGAAAACTGTTTTGGAGCATGAAATTCCCTCAAAACACGAAGTATTAATGTGATGCGTATTTGAGTGTGAGACTCGGATCTCTTTAGATCACCTGAAGTCCTGCTGGAGATGCTAGCCGTCGGGTTTAGTTCATGTAGCTCTGGAGACATCCGTACATTCAGCTTCCCTCGGATCATAGTTCTAGGAATATCTGCCGTGAAAAACTTTACATTGGAAAAACCCCAACACAATCATTTCAGTAGTGCTGACACACTTACTGTACATCTTAAAGGGAAAGCATGTGTTTTATTTGCTGTAGCAACACATCTCTTTTACAGTATGTTTTTCATTACTCTTTAGTTTTTCTGTGATCATGTGCTGACTCAGATAATATGAGCTGATGATTAATTATGAGATGTGTTTAACAGTTATTATTATGCTACACAAATGAGTCACCGTAGCCCTTGCTGGAGGTCAGATGACCCCTCTCACCCCTGTGCTGACATCACTTCCTCTAACACTGCAGGGAATGTTCCCATGTGTTGCTTCAAAGATGCTGTCAAAAGTCTCAAAAACTCACTCTGCTTTGATCTGTTTGACCCCGATCAGACGATTCGGTGTAAAATGCAGCCAGTCCTCTGCTGTTCTAGTGTCAGTTGGGACAGAATCATCTATCATTTGGCTAATATCAGATCTTCGTAACCTGAGGTTTGGCATTTGCATATGGTTTGAACCCCTTGGTAACTACCCCAGATTGCTAACCACTAAGTTACACAACCCCCGCAGATTATTGCTCATGGTTTTGGATTACTGTGCAGATTTCCTGTAAACATTTATTAAGGTTCGCACAGTCACACCCAAGCCACTGTCTAAAAAAAACTGTACTAAACTAAAAAAAATATACCATTATATACATTTAAAATCCACGATTATGTAATAAAATCAATTGGTGCTCATCCTGGTAACAGTGTAACAGTCCTCCATCAAAACTAATAACAGTGTTATGGTCCAACCAATGACTCAAGTGCATGAAATTGATCTTTAAATACAATGGGAGTCTTTTTTAATTAGTTATGTTAAAAAAGGTTAAAAAAATTACTCTCATATACTCTAACTCACCCTCCTCATTTAAAAAAAAAAAAAAAAAAAGTTAAATTATATGCTGCAGCAATTAAGTAACATTAAAAAAAAATCTTTGATTAAAATTATCCCAAATAAGTGCTAATGTTTGACATGAAAATTTGGTTTATGAGATTTGACCAATGTGTTTACAGAAGTCAGACAGTTTCGCTCTCTGACAGTAGATGGCGTTTTAGAAGAGCAGAAATAACCTGATAACTCCGGGACACAAAGCGCTACGTCAAACTTCAAGTATTTTTTATACTTGGCTAGTGTGCATGAACGCAGGCGCTCGACACATGCACTCTAGAAAGCTCCATCGTTGTCCGGCGTCTGCTGTATTTTTCTCCAGAAGAAAAAATATCTTTGTACTTTTTTAAACTAAACAACTGATTAGTGCAAAGCAAGTCAATTGTGCATGTGCAACCTGTGATGAAGTACACACCACTATTCTGGTGACGAAATCTAAGTATACTTTGGACTTAACTTTCTGTTTCTGACATGCAATGTGTCAAACAACATTTACATGTTTTCAAACAGCCATTTTCTAATTCATTATGTTAATAAAGGAACACCATGACACAGAGATGAGAGCTGAAACACTGTAACAGCTGTGGCTCTGTGAATGAAAGCACAAATCCTATTGGTTGGTTTTATGAAAAGAGATCAGAAAACGTAAAAATCACAATTTATCATTGCATTACATTGACGGTATACACATATTTGTTTCAGTCGGACACATTAACACCCATTCGTTCAAACTGCTGTGAACTGACCATTGTTCACATCTGAAATGCCAAAACATTCTTTTGAAAGACTTTCTTTTTCTTCTTCTCTAGGGACCATCAGATATCCAGAAAGTGGAGTATATAAAAGTGAGTATATATTTTACTCAAGTGTGTGTGTGTGTGTGAGTACATAAACAAGTGTTTGACGATCATATTAACGCTGCTGTAAACACTTATGTGCAGGGAGAGAAGCACACACTTCCCAGCAGTTCACATGGTTGGTAAACACTCACACATTCAGAGGATTGCAGATGTGTTCAGTGTTCATTCGGCTTGTTTTCTCAACAGATTCCAATGAAGTTTTACCTGAAAAACCTCCCAAAGCTGAGAGCAAACCAGCTGCATTTCTGCAAAGTATGGAACAACTTCTACACACACGTATATATATTTATATATATATATATATATATATATATATATATATATATATTTAATAGGGTTGAAAAAAGTGGAAAGTTTCCAAAACTTTCCAGAATTTTTGGAAACTTTCTGGAATTGATTTTTGGACATTTCTGAAACATTTGGGGATTTTTCCCATTTTCCTAATATGCATCAGACATTATATTGCTAAATATATTGTAGCTTGTGTTTCCCTGCATGACGTGTGTGTGTGTGTGTGTGTGTGTGTGTGTAGTCGCTTCGCCTCCGTTCAGTAGGAACGGCGTTCTGCCCTGGAGATCTGACAGCTTCACGGTGTTCTTGAGGGGTCTGCAGTACAAGAACAACAGCCTGCACATCCAGCAGGACGGATACTATTACATCTTCTCCAAGATCTCTCACATGGAGAACTGCAACTTCTTCAAGCACCAGGTGATGCAGAGGACAGAGAGGTACAACTCCATGGCCATCGAGCTGATGCAGAGCTCCAGGTAGTCCACAGCACACACAGATCTCCTCAGACCACAGCTGCGAGAGTTAAACCTCATCAATGCTTTTACTGTAGGTTCATCTGCGTGACAAATCTATCCCAATCGAGGGGCAACAGCTACCTGGGAGGCATCTTCCATCTGCTTAAAGGAGACAGTGTGTTCGTGAAGGTCAGTAACAGCTCGCAGGTGCACGGAGACGTCTACGAGAACTTCTTCGGGGCCTTCATGGTCTAAATACTGACATACTTCTGCAAGGACGTCTCACACACACCCTCAGGTTCTCATTACGGTTTTTAAATATTATTTTACACATTTAGCGAATTGCTGCAATATAGGATTGTGCAATTATTATTTTTATTTCCGCAGGTATATCAATATATTTAGTGTGAGTATGGCTGACTCCTGAGCCTCGGATCCGGTGCCATTTCTCTGTAAGTTTAAGGATGAGTTAGAGGCCCATTCTCAGGAAACCATTTGAAAGGAAATATATTTTTAATCACTTGTTTTTAAGTATTTGTACTATTTAAGAAATCATGTTTAAAATGCTTGTAAACTTGTTACTGTCATCAATGCTTTATATATTATAAGCTGATGATAATTTATATACTGTACACACACTCACCTAAAGGAACACCTGCTCAATTTCTCATTAATGCAATAATCTAATCAACCAATCACGTGGCAGTTGCTTCAATGCATTTAGGGGATTGGTCCTGGTCAAGACAATCTCATGAACTCCAAACTGAATGTCAGAATGGGAAAGAAAGTTGGACAATTGGACAGTTGAAGCCTGGAAAAATGTTGCCTGGTCTGATGAGTCTCGAGTGATCGAGACATTCAGATGGTAGAGTCAGAATTTGGCTCTTCGTGTCCTGGATGTGCATCCCACAGATCTCCATCAACTGCAAGATGCTATCCTATCAATATGGGCCAACATTTCTAAAGAACGCTTTCAGCACCTTGTTGAATCAATGCCACAGTTCTGAAAGTGAAAGGGGGTCAAACACAGTGTTAGTGTGGTGTTCCTAATAATCCTTTAGGTGAGTGTGTATTACATGTCTCTGTTTGAAGTGAAGGCAACATGAAACGGTTTGATCATTTCTGACTCTCACTGTAATCTGAATTAAACTGGATTTCATGGGTCGCTGCATTCTGGAATGCTTCAGTGCGACTCATAATGTGACATGCATCTCAGCGTTGCTGTGTAAACCAGAGACTTCTGCTATGCTCAGGTTTATTTTCTTCAAATGTTGTCATGATGCAGCAATTGTTTCAGAGTATCTTTTTGAGCAAGTACCACAGTGCTGAGGTATTTTACCACCACACACTTCACCTAAAATTTTTTATTTGCAGGCCATTCATCAGGTTTGTAGAAATGTAGCATTGCATCAGTGTCTCATCAATGGATGCTCTGCAGTGTATGGGTGCCATCAGAATGAGAGTTGATAAAACATCACAATAATCCACAGCACTCCAGTCCATCAGCTAACATTTTACTATAATGCTATATTTCTCTAAATCTGATGAAGAAACAAACTCACCCTATTGATGGATGGCCCGAGGGTGAGCACATTTCTATTTTCGGGTGAACTACTTTAAGTGCGTTCAACGAGACGACGCACTTGAATTGTTCAAACATTCTGGTGTGCGTTCACACTCTCGCACAGAGTGGAGGTGTGACATTGTTTGATGTTATTTATAAAAGTACATGTGTGTTTTGATATTGACTGGAATGTGCATTAAATGTGTATCTTAAAAAACAAATATTGAAATCTCTGAGTCTTCTCTAGCGAGCCACAATAGTCTTGCACAATGTCACTTATCTTCCTTATTTTCTAGCTCTTGCTTTCGACTTCACTGTACTGAGTGCAGCGCTGCACTTCAAAGCCGCAGAGAGAACGACAGATAAAGAGAGAGAGGTGGAGGGAAGGAAGAGATAAGCAGGGAGATGTGTGGGGACGGCAGGATGTGGCGACACGAGGTGGAATAAGACAGAAAGGGGACAGTGCACAGGAACAGGGTTTTTGGAGGGGCCAGCGGTTGCATTTTCCTGACTCAGCGCATTTCTGCATTCACAACGGAAGTTTCCAAAACAACCTGCTGTCACCACAAATAAACAAACGGCTGTGCAGTTTCTTTTAGATTTTCTTTCCATTTGAAGAGCGAAAGACGAATGCCTGGTCATGTCTTCTTCTCGTCTCATGTCTAACTGGTATTACTCGAGCACACCTTGACCCACAGGTCAGATTTGGGGTCTTATATGGCTGGTTGGTGAGGGTCGATTCGTCCCTGCTGGCAGATGCTGGTACTACACCATGTGGACTCAAAACCAGTGTTTCTCGTTAGCTTTGGCTAGTTTTCCTCAGTAAAATAATAACTGATAGTTTCTTGCTCTCACCAAATATGAATTTGTGAACTGTTTGTTTGCATCCACACAAAAGAGTCTTTTTTTTTTAACAAAAACTGCATGCAAATAAATCAAAA
>NC_039243.1:4400698-4440698 GCF_003368295.1 Carassius auratus
GAAGGACAGTGCATTTACCGACGTTGAACTATGTTTCAGCTTCTGGATCTCATTCGTTCCTAACCTAACCCTAACCCTAACCCTAAGTCCAACCCACCAAAAAACACTAAGTCCAACCCCAACCCAAAAACACTAAGTCCAACCCACCCCACTAAGTCCAACCCACCAAAAAACACTAAGTCCAACCCACCAAAAAACACTAAGTCCAACCCACCCCACTAAGTCCAACCCACCAAAAAACACTAAGTCCAACCCACCAAAAAACACTAAGTCCAACCCACCCCACTAAGTCCAACCCACCAAAAAACACTAAGTCCAACCCACCCCAACCCAAAAACACTAAGTCCAACCCACCAAAAAACACTAAGTCCAACCCACCCACTAAGTCCAACCCACCAAAAAACACTAAGTCCAACCCACCCCAACCCAAAAACACTAAGTCCAACCCACCAAAAAACACTAAGTCCAACCCACCAAAAAACACTAAGTCCAACCCAACCCAACCCAAAAACACTAAGTCCAACCCACCAAAAAAACACTAAGTCCAACCCACCCCACTAAGTCCAACCCACCAAAAAACACTAAGTCCAACCCACCAAAAAACACTAAGTCCAACCCAACCCAACAACACTAAGTCCAACCCACCAAAAAACACTAAGTCCAACCCACCCCACTAAGTCCAACCCACCAAAAAACATTAAGTCCAACCCACCCCAACCCAAAAACACTAAGTCCAACCCACCAAAAAACACTAAGTCCAACCCAACCCAACAACACTAAGTCCAACCCACCAAAAAACACTAAGTCCAACCCACCCCACTAAGTCCAACCCACCAAAAAACATTAAGTCCAACCCACCCCAACCCAAAAACACTAAGTCCAACCCACCAAAAAACACTAAGTCCAACCCACCCAAAAACACTTAGTCCAACCCATCTAATTAAGCCACCCCCGCCCCGCCCCCTCCAAAAAAAAAAAAAAAAAAAAAAACACACCTGTATAGAGAAACTCAACCCTAGGGCTGGAACTGCGAAACTCAACCCTAGGGCTGGAACTGCGAAAATCAACCCTAACCCTAGCACAGCGAAACTCAACCCTAACCCTGGAACTGCGAAACTCAACCCTAACCCTAGAACAGCGAAACTCAACCCTAGCACTGCGAAACTCAAGTAAGGGTGCAGTACCATATCTCGGCCCCTGGAGGAGCTAGAGCGATGAAACCAAGTGCAATCGACTGGGCGTCCTCTAATTAGTATACACACCAAATTTCAGACCTCTAGGTGCAAAACAACTGGGGGTGCAATACCACATCTCAGCACCTGGTGGCGCTAGAGCTACCAAACTAAGTGCAAACGATCGGGCGCCCTCTAAATAGTATATATACCGAATTTCAGCCCTCTAGGACCTATAGAAACGAAGTGCACCCCACCCTATAGGGGGGTGCAATTTCGCATTTTACCCTATATACCTAACTCTAACCTAACCTAACCCTAACCCTAACCCTAATCCTAACCCTAACTCTAACCCTAACTCTAACACTCTAACCTAACCTCTAACTCTAACCCTAACTCTAACCCTAACTCCCTCTAACTCTAACCTAACCTAACCCTAAACAGGTGGCCATCAGGAGTATAAGAAGGACAGTGCATTTACCGACGTTGAACTATGTTTCAGCTTCTGGATCTCATTCGTTCCTAACCTAACCCTAACCCTAACCCTAAGTCCAACCCACCAAAAAACACTAAGTCCAACCCAACCCAAAAACACTAAGTCCAACCCACCCCACTAAGTCCAACCCACCAAAAAACACTAAGTCCAACCCACCAAAAAACACTAAGTCCAACCCACCCCACTAAGTCCAACCCACCAAAAAACACTAAGTCCAACCCACCAAAAAACACTAAGTCCAACCCACCCCACTAAGTCCAACCCACCAAAAAACACTAAGTCCAACCCACCCCAACCCAAAAACACTAAGTCCAACCCACCAAAAAACACTAAGTCCAACCCACCCCACTAAGTCCAACCCACCAAAAAACACTAAGTCCAACCCACCCCAACCCAAAAACACTAAGTCCAACCCACCAAAAAACACTAAGTCCAACCCACCAAAAAACACTAAGTCCAACCCAACCCAACCCAAAAACACTAAGTCCAACCCACCAAAAAACACTAAGTCCAACCCACCCCACTAAGTCCAACCCACCAAAAAACACTAAGTCCAACCCACCAAAAAACACTAAGTCCAACCCAACCCAACAACACTAAGTCCAACCCACCAAAAAACACTAAGTCCAACCCACCCCACTAAGTCCAACCCACCAAAAAACATTAAGTCCAACCCACCCCAACCCAAAAACACTAAGTCCAACCCACCAAAAAACACTAAGTCCAACCCAACCCAACAACACTAAGTCCAACCCACCAAAAAACACTAAGTCCAACCCACCCCACTAAGTCCAACCCACCAAAAAACATTAAGTCCAACCCACCCCAACCCAAAAACACTAAGTCCAACCCACCAAAAAACACTAAGTCCAACCCACCCAAAAACACTTAGTCCAACCCATCTAATTAAGCCACCCCCGCCCCGCCCCCTCCAAAAAAAAAAAAAAAAAAAAAAACACACCTGTATAGAGAAACTCAACCCTAGGGCTGGAACTGCGAAACTCAACCCTAGGGCTGGAACTGCGAAAATCAACCCTAACCCTAGCACAGCGAAACTCAACCCTAACCCTGGAACTGCGAAACTCAACCCTAACCCTAGAACAGCGAAACTCAACCCTAGCACTGCGAAACTCAAGTAAGGGTGCAGTACCATATCTCGGCCCCTGGAGGAGCTAGAGCGATGAAACCAAGTGCAATCGACTGGGCGTCCTCTAATTAGTATACACACCAAATTTCAGACCTCTAGGTGCAAAACAACTGGGGGTGCAATACCACATCTCAGCACCTGGTGGCGCTAGAGCTACCAAACTAAGTGCAAACGATCGGGCGCCCTCTAAATAGTATATATACCGAATTTCAGCCCTCTAGGACCTATAGAAACGAAGTGCACCCCACCCTATAGGGGGGTGCAATTTCGCATTTTACCCTATATACCTAACCCTAACCCTAACCCTAACCTAACTCTAACCCTAACCCTAACTAACCCTAACCCTAACTCTAACTCTAACTCTAACCTCTAACTTCCTAACCCTAACCTAACCCTAACCCTAACCCCTAACCCTAGCCCTAAATTTAACCCCACCCTAAACTTAACCCTTATGGGATGAGGGGCGGGGATAGCCCTGAGCTTACCTCCACCCTAAACTTAACCCTTATGGGATGATGGGCGGGGATAGCCCTGAGCTTACCTCCACCCTGACCTTAACCCTCATGGGATGGTGGGCAGGAATAGCCCTGAACCTACCTCCGCCCTGACCTTAACCCTCATAGGATGATGGGCAGGAAATAGCCCTAAGCTGATCAGCGCTCTGGTTTGAACCCTGGTGGTTTTGAACTGACCCACACTCTAACCCTAGATTGAAGGGCGGGGATTGGTCCTGAACTCACCCACACCTTAACCCTCATAGGAGGTCTTCTTAATTTTAACCTGGATAAAGGCGAGGACAGGAGGTACCCCTGGGGGTGATTGACACTCTAATTGTAGTCTGGGTAAGAGATAGGGGAGGAAACAACCCCTAAAAGTTATTGGTCTCTAGGCGGTGCTGGGAGAAGATTCGTGTAAGCCCGGATGGCTTGGTGGTAGAGTGATGGCCTTTGGTGTAGGGGACCGGGGTTTGAGTCCCGCTCGGTGCAGGTTTTCTTGGGGGCTGGTCAGTTGATCCGCTGGTGGTTGGGTCCGAAGGTGATAAAAAGAACGAGGTGGTATCAATACGGGCAGAATCGAGCGAAGGGACCGGTTGTTTGATGGTAACCTTTATGGTCTTGGGTTGCGGAGTCGCCACGGGCGAGGTGACTGGGGCATTAACCCTAATAGGATGAGGGGCAGGAATAGCCCTGAACTTAACCCCACCCTAAACTTAACCCTCATAGGGTGATGGGCGGGGCTAGCCCTAAATTTAACCCCACCCTAAACTTAACCCTTATGGGATGAGGGGCGGGGATAGCCCTGAGCTTACCTCCACCCTAAACTTAACCCTTATGGGATGATGGGCGGGGATAGCCCTGAGCTTATCTCCACCCTGACCTTAACCCTCATGGGATGGTGGGCAGGAATAGCCCTGAACCTACCTCCGCCCTGACCTTAACCCTCATAGGATGATGGGCAGGAAATAGCCCTAAGCTGATCAGCGCTCTGGTTTGAACCCTGGTGGTTTTGAACTGACCCACACTCTAACCCTAGATTGAAGGGCGGGGATTGGTCCTGAACTCACCCACACCTTAACCCTCATAGGAGGTCTTCTTAATTTTAACCTGGATAAAGGCGAGGACAGGAGGTACCCCTGGGGGTGATTGACACTCTAATTGTAGTCTGGGTAAGAGATAGGGGAGGAAACAACCCCTAAAAGTTATTGGTCTCTAGGCGGTGCTGGGAGAAGATTCGTGTAAGCCCGGATGGCTTGGTGGTAGAGTGATGGCCTTTGGTGTAGGGGACCGGGGTTTGAGTCCCGCTCGGTGCAGGTTTTCTTGGGGGCTGGTCAGTTGATCCGCTGGTGGTTGGGTCCGAAGGTGATAAAAAGAACGAAATGACGGGAGAGTTGGGCGAAAGGAGGTGGTTTCGCGAGGATCTTTATTGTCCCGGGTTAGGGAGTCACCACGAACGAGGTGACCGGGGTAATGTAAAAGCAGGTGCAGAAAAGGTACAAGGGATAGCAACGGCGGAAAATTCGAGAGGAACGACTATCCTGGTAAGGATTATTTCTGTTTTACAATGTATGGACTTTGTGGAGGGGTGGGCTGGTAGAAGCTTGGTGTGCAGAAATGCGCATCCGCCAGTCTCACTCCCTCGGCCTGACGGGATTGGGCCTTTTGTATCAGGTGACCCGGATACCTTGCGGTGTTAACGAAGGGTCACTTGCACGGTGAGTATCCAGCCTCCCTGGGTCCACTTGGACAGCACGCAGGGCAGGTGGCCTGGGGCTAACAGGCCTTAATTGGAGCCCAGTCTTCTATGGGGAGGAATACATTTTTGCTCGGTACACGGATTGCACCAGGTGTGGGGAGGGAGGATGTAGAGGGGGATAGGGCTAGTGGAAGAGTCCAGTTCGGGATTTTCTTGCCTTGGTTTGTAAATTGGGTTCAGGCAGCCGGGGGTGGTTGTTCGAGAGTTATCGGGATCCCAACAGTGGCATTGCGGATCCGGTCAAGGTCGCATTAGCCAATTGACTATGAGACACACGCCGAGGTCTGATCACCCTGGGCGGGTCGCCCCGGTGGAGGGTGTCTAGCGTTTAAAGAACCGAAACACCTGAGGATCCTGGGGTACGCTATTGATAATGTGTCTTAAACATTTCTCCCGATGCTTGCTCTGGGGAGACTAGGAAAGGCCGACGGGGCCCAAGTTGAGCGAAACCTTAGGAACGGGGGTCAGGTGACTACGTGGAACGGCGTTGCTGGATGGTCAGGTGCTTTTCAGAGGGGAGTCTGGATCGGAGAAACGGAAGGCGCCTCCCAGTGGGGAGACACAGATGGATAGAGTTGGTAAGGGCTTCGGGTATTCGTCGGTACCGGGGGTTAATAAACCGGGGCATGTGAAGCCGGATGGGTCCCATGGGCTCGAGCCGTCGTCCGGTCTGCAAGATGGGATCTGAGTGGGCTGGAGATGGGGAGAGCATCGGGGGCAGTGTTGGACAGGGGTGGATGAACCGGGAGGTCTGTGGAGGACGCGGGCTAGGGTCAGTTTAGGCTTTTTCTCACGAAACTTATGCGCCCAGTTGGGGGTGGGAACTCAGGTTCTGAATTATTGGGGGGCCCACAAAATTCCCTCGGACGGGGAGCCGGTATAAGCTAACGAGCGTCGGCCAGTGCCTTTTTCCTCAGCTCCCTATTCCAAACCTTTGAGGGACGTGCGCCCCATTGGGGGGAGCTGTTGTAATTTCTACTAACCCACCCAAAAACACTTAGTCCAACCCATCTAATTAAGCCACCCCCGCCCCGCCCCCTCCAAAAAAAAAAAAAAAAAAAAAAAAAACACACCTGTATAGAGAAACTCAACCCTAGGGCTGGAACTGCGAAACTCAACCCTAGGGCTGGAACTGCGAAACTCAACCCTAGGGCTGGAAATGCGAAAATCAACCCTAACCCTAGCACAGCGAAACTCAACCCTAACCCTGGAACTGCGAAACTCAACCCTAACCCTGGAACTGCGAAACTCAACCCTAACCCTGGAACTGCGAAACTCAACCCTAGCACTGCGAAACTCAAGTAAGGGTGCAGTACCATATCTCGGCCCCTGGAGGAGCTAGAGCGATGAAACCAAGTGCAATCGACTGGGCGTCCTCTACTTAGTATACACACCAAATTTCAGACCTCTAGGTGCAAAACAACTGGGGGTGCAATACCACATCTCAGCACCTGGTGGCGCTAGAGCTACCAAACTAAGTGCAAACGATCGGGCGCCCTCTAAATAGTATATATACCGAATTTCAGCCCTCTAGGACCTATAGAAACGAAGTGCACCCCACCCTATAGGGGGGTGCAATTTCGCATTTTACCCTATATACCCTAACCCTAACCCTAACCCTAACCTAACCTAACCTAACTCTAACCCTAACCTAACCCTATCCCTAACCCTAACTCTAACCCTAACCTAACCCTAGCCCTAACCTAACCCTAGGGTTAGTTAGGGTTAGGGTTAGGGTTAGGGATAGGGATAGGGTTAGGGTTAGGGTTAGGTTAGGGTTTAGGATAGGCGTTGGAGTAGGGGTGGTGATAGGGGTAGGGGTAGGAGTAGGGGTAGATTAGGGTAAGGTTTAGGGTAGTGCAAGTGTAGGGTTTAGTGTAGGCGTTGGAGTAGAGGCAGGGGTAGAACTTTTTATTGTTACCATATAAACTTTAATCCCCAGAAAATAGGACTTTAAATGTCATTATACATTGAATTCGCATTTTAAATTAGATGTCAAGAATGCTGACTTTTAATGCTAGAAACAGCTAATTATCAATAAAAATTTCCTGTAAAAAACAATATTGTCTTGCCAGACATATTTGTAGAAGCACAAGATGAGTCTAAGCTCAAAAATATTTTTGAACTCACTATTATATAAAAGTTCACGCAAAAGCACACAAACAGAAGGTCATTTGAAATATTCTAATTTTTTTAGAAGTTAGCGCATCCAGCAGTTTTCCTTCTGTGAGGATATTATATAATTGCTTTGTCACAACTTCTAGGATTGAAGTCTGGTAGAAGCGTGATGTCCTGAATTATTCTTTCCTGCTACCTCAAATCAGCTAAATTGAGGGAAATATTCAAGAAAACCTCTTCAGTAGTGTACCTAAGGACCAAAGAGTGTTTTGGCCTTTAAACACTATACACCATCATGGATGGTCAACCCCAAGCGTGTGTCTTGTCATAAATTGCTAATCGAGCTTGACCAGATCCACAATTGCATAGTTAAATTCTGTCTTGAGTTTTAATATTAATACGTGTTTTCAACTTACACCAGTCATTAATAAAGAGGTTGATTAGATTCTAAAGATAAGAATTTATTTGGAGTGCATGTTACAGTGATAAAAAAAAATTGCTCTACAATAAACCAAATAGTTCTGAAGCATTACATTTGGCCTAGAATGCTCCTAAGATATCAAAGGTCAAGAGTGGAGGATGCAGCTGGTTTGCACATTTGCCGCTTGTACATTCCTGTCTGTCTTAATATTTAAGGCTAAAGTATAATGCACATATGCACATTGGTTCTTGTAAATCCCTAGGTATCTTAATATTTAAGACTACAGTGTACTTTCATGCACATTTTAATGTTCTATATTTAATTCTACAGTAAACATCACATTTCAATGATGGTTATATATGTGACCTGTTACAGAAACTATTGACACAAGTCGGCAGCACAACTTTCAAGCAAAATGAGAACGAAGCGATTTTTGTAGAATCTGTTAGTTGAGATCACAAAGAAGCCTCTCAGTCTTTGAGATAGCAGTATTGGATGACGAGTAATTTCTTACTGCTAAATTCTGAAAAAACAGAGGTGTTAATTATAGGACCTAAAAACTCTGCTTTTAATAACCTAGAACACTGTCTAAGACTTGATGGTTGCTCTGTCAATTCTTCGACATCAGTTAGGAACCTAGGTGTGCTACTTGATCGCAATCTTTCCTTAGAAAGCCACATTTCTAGCATTTGTAAAACTGCATTTTCCATCTCAAAAATATATCTAAATTACGGCCTATGCTCTCAATGTCAAATGCAGAAATGTTAAACCATGCATTTATGACCTCAAGGTTAGATTATTGTAATGCTTTATTGGGTGGTTGTTCTGCACGCTTAGTAAACAAACTACAGCTAATCCAAAAAATGCAGCAGCAAGAGTTCTTACTAGAACCAGGAAGTATGACCATATTAGCCCGGTCCTGTCCACACTGCACTGGCTCCCTATCAAACATCGTATAGATTTTAAAATATTGCTTATTACTTATAAAGCCCTGAATTGTTTAGCACTTCAGTATTTGAATGAGCTCCTTTTACATTATAATCCCCTACGTCCGCTACGTTCTCAAAACTCAGGCAATTTGATAATACCTAGAATATCAAAATCAACTGCGGGTGGCAGATCCTTTTCGTATTTGGCGCCTAAACTCTGGAATAACCTACCTAACATTGTTCGGGAGGCAGACACACTCTTGCAGTTTAAATCTAGATTAAAGACCCATCTCTTTAACCTGGCTTACACATAACATACTAATATGCTTTTAATATCCCAATCCGTTAAAGGATTTTTCGGCTGCATTAATTAGGTAAACCGGAACCGGAAACACTTCCCATAACACCCAATGTACTTGCTACATCATTAGAAGAATGGCATCTATGCTAATATTTGTCTGTTTCTCTCTTATTCCGAGCTCACCGTAGCCACGAGATCCAGTCTGTGTCCAGATCAGAGGGTCACTGCAGTCACCCGGATCCAGTACGTATCCAGACCAGATGGTGGATCAGCACCTAGAAAGGACCTCTACATCCCTGAAAGACAGTGGAGACCAGGACAACTAGAGCCCCAGATACAGATCCCCTGTAAAGACATTGTCTCAGAGGAGCACCAGGACAAGACCACAGGAATTGAACTACTGGTTTCATCTGGTCAGAGGAGAACTGACCCCAACTGAGCCTGGTTTCTCCCAAGGTTTTTTTCTCCATTCTGTCACGGATGGAGTTTCGGTTCCTTGCCGCTGTCGCCTCTGGCCTGCTTAGTTGGGGTCACTTCATCTACAGCGATATCATTGACTTGATTGCAAATAAATGCACAGACACTATTTAACTGAACAGAGATGACATCACTGAATTCAATGATGAACTGCCTTTATCATTTTGCATTATTGACACACTGTTTTCCTAATGAATGTTGTTCAGTTGCTTTGACACAATGTATTTTGGGTTAGGGTTAGGTTAGGTTAGGGTTAGGTTAACCCTAGCAATATAGAAATAAAGGTGACTTTGACTTTATTGGTATATTTAAAATCACACATTTTGAGGTTGAAATCAGCTTGTTTTTTAGAGAGACTAGAGCATGCAGTAGGGGCATGTAATTGTCTGTGTGAATTTCCATACTGGATAAGCCGGCTTTTTTTTTTTTTTTTATTATCCTCGCCCTCCAAGGGAAGCGTGGCTACTTATTTTGCAGCACTCTGGCCAGCTCTAGCTGATATCAAAATTAAATGAAGATGGACACCGCTAAGATTATCGCAGACGAGAATGCATCGGACTGGCGTCAGAGGAGTTGGACTGTAAGATATCAGAGGCTATATTGATAGTAACAATTGATGGGGATAAGGACAGAGAAATGGGGAAAATCCATAACTTTGACTGAAAATGCTACATGAGGAGAAAAGAGAACTCTCGGGAGACAGTCTTGTAGGCAGAAGCTTTCTCCAGACATTATGTACAACATATGACTAGATTCTTTAGCTGCAGAAAAAGAGTGGCAGGACATGCAAAATACTGGACATTTAGAGGCAAACAGACGAACAGTGCAAACTTCGGAGATGGTTACATCCACAAAGAAGACCCCGATAAAGAGAAAGTGTGCCTGAATGACATTTCATTGGAGGCAACGAGATCTGCAAGAATACTTTTCTGTTTTTATGGGGTGAGTTTCCATAAACATCAAAGTTTGTCATTTTGTGTTCTTTCTGAGGAACACGTACATGTTCTCATGTTTAGTCCATGTTTATACCTTACGTTAGTTACTTGCATTTATGCGTTAAGTGTTTCCCGCATGAGGAAATTTTTTGTTGTATGTTGCCATGATGTACATGTGCGTACAAAACTACTACGGTACCTCAGCATTTCAGACACACTGTGAAATGACTAGTTACATGAGCAAGCTCTTTTCAGTAAAATCCATGCAAAAGTTAATATCAGAACATTTTATAATACAGTATAGAATGTACCAAATATTCTTCAGTCCTATGCAAAACAGAAATATGATGAATAGAATATCAGACCTCGGTCATATGGGTTACCGGGGAAACAGCAGATGCTTTGTTTACAGGGTTACCGGGGTAACAGCAGATGCTTCGTTTACAGGGTAATGCCTCTTGTGCTGAATGTGTGTTTTCATTCAGCGCATCTCCTTCACTCATTCCTTTCTTCTCATCTGTGCTCATTTACATTAAACCATTGCCTTTTTAAATGTCAATAATCATATGAGGCTGTATTGCTGTAAATAAATTGAAGAAATCAATGTTTGTTATAGGCTACTGTATAAGTTAGGCTGTTTAAATGTGTGTGTGTGTGTGTGTGTGTGTGTGTGTGTGTGTGACAGAAGTTGACTAGTAGATGTCAGTCTGTAGATGAACTGAAACAGATGAAGGCTTATTTGCAGGAGCAGAAGAGGCAGGTCAAAGAACTGAAGGAGCTCATGAGGAAACACAACAAGAAAACCAGCGAGCTGATTAACGAACACGCATCCAAACAGAAGCAGCTGCGCAGGTCTGCACTGCACATGAGGTGGACTGGATCTGCCGTCGACTCACTTCCTGTCGCCTAATGGGTCGTGTTCCAGCAGGAGCGTGTTGGAACCCTTGCGTATGCGTAGTAAAAGTATAACCTGTGGAGGTGTTGCCAAGATGGCGGCCGAGTGGCACGACTTGCCTAAAAGCACTTTGAAATACCTCAAATGAGAGCTTGTCAAACTGGTAACCACTCACCGTGTCATCACACCTAACCACTATCATATAAAGTCATTGCCATGTGAACAGAAACCTGCACAAATCCCAACTAATTATTTGCCAACACTTTTCTGACATGTTGTCACTAAAATATAGGTAATTATAGTTTCTGAAGATGATTTATACCAGTCAAGACCACAGCTGCGGGGGATAACTAAATTACTGGTCCATTGTCTGATTTATGTGTTATTATCATTACTGTGATTGAATGTAAAACTTCCTGCTTCAAATGCAATCAATAACTTAATTCTAATTTCTTTTTAAACTGTTGTCAGATCAGAATTTAATGGGGAATTGTGTCAAAACATTTCACTAAAATTAATACAAATGCCAAAAAAATTTCATTATTGCAACAGTACATCTGTCTAGTAGCAAATTGTAATCTACAATATTCTGTGTACTGTTTTTTGGTCCAATAATTAATATCTCTGTCTTATCTGAATTTAATGGGAGGAAATTATTGGTCTTCCAATCTTTTAAATTGTTAACAAACTCTGTTCGCTTAGATAATTTAGAAGTTTCATCTGGTCTCGTTGAGATATATAGCTGAGTATCATCAGCATAACAGTGGAAGCTAATTCCGTATTTTCTAATAATATTACCAAGATCAGATCCTTGTGGCACTCCATATTTTACTGATGATAAATGAGATGACACCCCATTTAAATTAATAAAATAGTAGCGATCGGACAGGTAAGATCTAAACCATCTTAAAGCCTGCCCTTGAATACCTGTATAGTTTTGTAATCGATCTATGAGTATGTCATGATCTATGGTGTCGAACGCAGCACTAAGATCAAGTAAGACTAGAAATGAGATGCAGCCTTGATCTGACGCAAGAAGCAGGTCATTTGTAATTTTAACAAGTGCAGTTTCTGTGCTATGGTGAAATTCTTCATACAAATCTTTTTTACAGGAAGGAGCTCAATTGAGCAGATACAACTTTTTTCAAAAGTTTTAGACATAAATGGAAGATTTGAAATAGGCCAATAATTTGTCAGTACACTAGGATCTAGTTTTGGTTTCTTAAGAGGCTTAATAACCGCCAGCTTGAATGGTTTTGGGACGTGACCTAAAGATAACGACGAGTTAATGATATTGAGAAGTAGATACAGTCATAAGTTTATTTAGTTCTTCCTGTCCTAAAGTTGTAAAGCACTGCAGTTTATCTTTGGGTGCGATGGATGAAACTGAAGTGTTAGATGTTGTAGAATCTACATTCGCTATTGTATTTCTAATGTCATCTAGTTTATCAGTGAAGAAATTCATAAGGGCATTATTTTTAAACGTTGATGGAATATTTGAATCAGGTGGCGTCTGGTAATTTGTTAACTTAGCCACTGTGCTAAATAAAAGACTTGGATTGTTTTGGTTATTTTCAATGAGTTTGTGTATATGGTCTGCCCTAGCAGTTTTTAGAGCCTGTCTATAGCTGGACATACTGTGTTTCCATGAAATTCTAATAAATTTCAAGTTAGTTTTTCTCCATTTGCGTTCAAGACTACGAGTTAATTTCTTGAGAGAGTGAGTATTACTGTTATACCATGGTACAGTACGTTTTTCTCTAACTTTTTTCAATTTGATGGGGGCAACAGTTTCTAATGTATTAGAGAAAATAGTGCCCATGTTGTCAGTAATTTCGTCTAATTCATGTGTATTTTTGGGTACAAATAGCAGTTGAGATAGATCAGGCAGGTTATTTGCGAATCTTTCTTTGGTGGCTGGAACAATAGTTCTGCCCAGACGGTATCGCTGCGACATATAGTTAATATCAGTAATACGCAGCATGCACGATACAAGTAAATGGTCTGTAACATCATCACTTTGAGATACAATATCTATAGCAGTAACATCGATTCCATGCAATATAATTAAATCTAGTGTATGATTAAAACGATGAGTGGGCCCGGTGACATTTTGCTTGACTCCAAAAGCAGAGTTTATTAGGTCAGTAAACGTAAGTCCTAATGCATCATTTTTATTATCAATGATTAGCGCTTTATCAACTGTAACCAGAAGGTCTGAGAGGAAATCTGCAAATTCTTTTAGGAATTCTGTATACGGCCCTGGTGGTCTATACACAGTAGCCAGAGCAAGAGATACATTAGATTTCTTTTGCATGTCTGACAGTGAAACATTAAGCAGAAGTATTTCTAATGAGTTAAACCTGTATGTATCCTGTTTTCTGGGTAACATTGAGAATATCACTATATATTGTTGACCAGTCTGACGGGGCTCATGCTTATAACAGTATTTTGGTGGAGTAGACTCGTTTAGACCAAAATAATAATTTGGTTTTAGCCAGGTTTCACTCAAGCAGATTGCATCAAAAGTATTATCTATTATCATTTAATTTACAATAAATGTTGTGGGTGTGTTGGGCTAATATTTATGAGCCCAAACTTTAAAAACATTTTTTGATTCAGGTATTATTACACTATCACTTTCTGCTTGCAGACTTTGCTCTGTTTGGAGTTTCTCTTTACACACTGTTATTTACCATTTTCCATGGTCAATATTTCTCACTCATTGTCAATTATTTTTCTGTTTATGGACATGAGACAAGCAAGGGTGAATAGCGTATGTATGTGAATAGCGTCCTGACAGTTAACGTTTCACCAAGTTACTGTAATAATTCAGGGTAAGACAAGAACAAGGCCTGGAGGTTGATTTGTTGTGTATACTTTTATATGTTTTGGTCGAGCGAATATATATATATATATATATATATATATATATATATATATATATATATATATATATATATATATATACAGTACAGACCAACAGTTTGGACACACCTCATTCAAAGAGTTTTCTTTATTTTCATGACTATGAAAATTGTAGATTCACACTGAAGGCATCAAAACTATGAATTAACACATGTGGAATTATATACATAACAAAAAAGTGTGAAACAACTGAAAATGTGTCATATTGTAGGTTCTTCAAAGTAGCCACCTTTTGCTTTGATTACTGCTTTGCACACTCTTGTCATTCTCTTGATGAGGTTCAAGAGGTAGTCACCTGAAATGGTCTTCAACAGTCTTGAAGGAGTTCCCGAGAGATGCTTAGCACTTGTTGGCACCTTTTGCCTTCTGTCTGCGGTCCAGCACAACCCTAAACCATCTGGATTGGGTTCAGGTCCGGTGACTGTGGAGGCCAGGTCATCACTCTCCTTCTTGGTCAAATAGCCCTTGATGCCTTCAGTGTGACTCTACAATTTTCATAGTCATGAAAATAAAGAAAACTCTTTGAATGAGAGGGTGTGTACAAACTTTTGGTCTGTATTGTGTGTGTGTATATATATATATATATATATATAACTTTATGTATAAAAAATAGATTTAATCCATTTTAGGGAATTATAAATACTTAAAACATGTTCTATATTATTGTAATTTATAATCCAGCAGCAGTGAGGCCTTCTTTTGTTTGGTTCATTTTGAAAACTAGATTTACCAAATATAGACATTTCTACCATTATCTTGTCGTTACTGTGATAATGCCATCATTACTGCAGCTAGAGTATCAGGAGACACACGTACAGATAAATGTATGCCATAATCAGACTAAGATTTCCCATCAGCCTACATCTTTATTCTGAAACAAACTGAACATACAGTACTAACAGAGCAGTGTGAATAATATTAACAAAAAGACACAAAACCAGCATCCGACAACTAAATCAGTTCATTATTAGTATTCATCTGGACTTTTTCCTCTATCTATAATACTGCAGATCTTCATTCACATGTGAGTAATAGCCAATCAAGCCCAAAACACACAATCTCACTTTAGATGAGCTGGAGGATGGCGTAAGAAAGCGGAAACGCTGGGAGAGAGTCTACAGGCAACTGCATAAATAACAAACAGTGATAATGAGAGTACAGAGGAAGAGAGAGACGTGCTCAAGATCTGCTCCAGTGTCTTCAGCACTTATTTCATCACGGTGGCTCTGGGGTCAAACTCTGAATCTGCTCTGACCTCCGTTACGGGTGAGGACGGGGTCAGGTGTCACACCCAGGGTCACTGATCCTCTTTCTTAACTTCCTCATACTGCGGCTCATCGCCTTCCTCTTTATCTCCCTCTTCGTCCGCTCGTGCGTTAGGGACCCACAATCCCGAGTCGATGCAGCGCTTCATGTGGTATTTGGCCTCCTGCAAGAGTCAAACGTCATCAGACAAGCATCCATGCAATCTCGACTCTGGCATCACACAACACACACACTGACCGTCGGGTCCATTTTGCTGATGGCATCCTGCAGCATCTGAATGTCTTTATCGTCGAAACACTTCTGCATTTCCTGCAGGGATGAAGGAAGAAGCTTTTACCAAAACATCAGTGCGATGACCGCAGGAAGCGTTAGCAGGTAAGCTATGAAGAGCACGAATCCTGAGTATGGGTCACCATACTTGGCTTAATGTCACCTCACTTTCACTTTGATTTGCTCAGCCGTACAACTACCCTGTGTAGTCTTCTGAATCATCCACACTTCACCTGCTCCGACTTTCTGTGATTCCAGTGAGCACAAACTGACTGCAATATCACTTCTAGTGTTTATACTGCTAATTATTTCTTTCATTCTTTATTTAATCCCATTAAACAAACTGTTATCATATAATGTTATCCTGTGCTGAAAAGCGACTCTGCTGGAGGTGATCAGAAGCACGGTCTGTGCACCGTGTCGTGTGTGCGTCTCACCGGAGGCAGCGTCTCATACACCTCCACCGGATCCAGTCCACCGGGACCCAGGCGCTTCTGTTTCTCCTCCTCCTCGTACTCTTTCATGGCTTTCTCGATGCGGATCTTGGCTCGACCACGCACTCGCTCCTTAAAGGACTCCAGCTCGTCATTGAAAGCGTCCTGATACTGCTGGTCTGCGGTCTGAACACACAGCATGGAGGAAGATTGTCTTATTTGACAGTCAATTTGACATGAAGAGCAGGACGTGTTTCTCTTTATCAGCTCTTATCTGTCTTACACGTCCAACACTTTCAGCATTCCTGCGCTGCATTTTCACATGCATACATATGAAATAACAGAATTCCCATCAATACACACTCTATATGGTCGCTGTGATAAATCCCTCCACACACAGACCTTGAGAAAACACACACACAAACACACCTTGATTTTGGCGAAGAACTGGCGAAAGCAGCCACGTGGATCGACTTTCAGACTCTTGGCGAGCTCCAGGATGAACTGCATGACAATGGTCTGATGGGCCACCTGCTCCATGAGAGCGTGTTTCTGACACACACACACACATTCATGGGTAAATCACATATCTCACATAACAACACACTCACACACGCTCACACACACAGCGTTACCTCCTCCACCTCCAGATCGATGCACATGATGACCAGATAATTCGCCGTTTCCTCACAGACCAGGTGAGGATTGTCAGACAGATACTTCTGAGAGTCATCCCAGCGCCGCAGCATCCCTGCACACACACACACACACACACGTCATGAAGACTGGAGTGAGTGTAAATTGCGACCAACTTGTGTTGCACGCAGAGGTCTTGAAATGCTGCCGTGTAAATGTGGTCAAAGCACTCGTTTATTCTTCCTGATGCCGTTTTATTTAATCATGCAACTCATTCTGTTACCGCTAAAGTGTTTCTTATTTTGTTACTTTCATTTGATCTTTTTAATGCAATGTTTACATCTTAGAGTATAGAGTATTTGAAGGCTATGTGCTAACATTATAATCCATTATTAAACTACAATTAAAAGTTACATTAAAACATTCAGAGTAAATAAAACAGTAGTTTTTCTATGGTAAAGAGAATCAAGGTGTTGGTATTGACTACATTATCATTGTGACACTAGCAGAGACTTTCACACGCGTGACACACTGAAGAGCAGCTCACCGAAGTGTTTGATCTGTTTCTCATATTTCTCCACAAAAGTTTTGTGTTTCTCCTCTTTCTCCTCCTCCGTCTCCTCCTTCTCCGGCTTGACGTTGACCACGCTCTGAAAGACAGACAACAGAGTGTCAGTCGCGTGTCTCTGGAGCACTAGCGTGTGCTGGAGGCGTGACGCACCTTACTAAAGCCCTCCTTGCTGAGCGTGTCCACGTTCCAGGGCATCTTCTTCTCCTCAGTTCGATGCTCCTGCATCTTCTTCTCCCACGACCTCTCCTGCTTCTTCAGCTGCTTCTCCTCCTCCTGAGCTTTGGTCAGATCAGCTTTAGCCTCCGGTGTGGACGCTGAGGAGAGCTCCTGAACACGCCGCTGTGCCTCCGCCAGCTTCCTGCGGCTCTCTGCCAGACTCTTCTCCAGCTCCTCTCCCTTCTTCATGAAGGCCTCCATCCGCTCCACACGAGCCTGAGACGAGAGAGACACACACACTCTAGATCACAAACAATCTCTCTCTCTCTCTCTCTCTCTCTCTCTCTCTCTCTCTCTCTCTCTCTCTCTCTCTCTCACACACACACACACACACACACACACACACACACACTCTTTTTCTCTCTCTCTCTCTCCTTCTCTTTCATATAAACATACACACACACACACACACACACACACACACACACACACACACACACACACACACACACACACACACACACACACACACACACACACACACCTGGTGTCTCCAGCGGAACAGGCTCGGTGTGTCGATGTTCGGGTGTGTGTCGTCTTCATCATCGGACACCTCGATATGATCCCACACACTGTAATCGATGGTCGTCATGACGGACACTCAATAAACACACGAAGATGACGATTCTGTCAGTTAGGCGTCTGAGTCCGTTATAAAGTTTGGCTGCTGTTACTGTTATCGGAGTTCTTGTTGTTGTGTCTCGCGCACCCGAGCTCTTTCTGGAACTCTCTTCACTTCCGCTTACCGTGAGGTCATCACCGAGCGCGACGAATCAGCGGGACGTCACTGTCTGGAGCCGAATTCAAGCCTGTCGAGTTATTATTATTATTATTATTATTATTATTATTATTATTATTATTATTTACTATTATTAAACCAATAACTTTGCATCAGGTCTGTTTAAGTGTGTATGCTGAACCATGACTAAACAATTATAAGTTATATGAAATAAGACTATAAAATACGAAAACCTATCAAATAAGAGATTTACGCCTAAAAGAAAATATCTCACCTTTTGCTATGTTTTATTGGAATCATTTGTATAATAATTAAGTTCAGTGAGACCCAGTTCTGATCTTGAACTCCTTCTGTTTAATCAGAACTGGACCATCTGATCAAAAACTCAACATGTAAAAACCAAATCATATCATGACGCACATTTCACATTTACTGTTACAAAGAACTTATTTATCTTTAATAAATGTATTTATAATATTAAATGAGGAAGATGAGGGTTTTGCTAGCTTTAATTGAGATGAACATGTTGTGTTCATTATTAGTGCTCTTGCATATGTTGGATTTATGCAGCTGGGTCATTCTACAGAAACGACCATTTTTTTGTCCGTAGACTTTACAGAAATATTAATATTGAAAAACAAATTAGGGTTACAATTTTTTATATATTTTAAAATAAAACTATTTGTTATTTGAACAATTAGACATTCTTGCACCATAAATGTGGCCATATTTGTTTTTAATTAATTATAAAGAATTCCAAGAGTCACAAAACCGCTTGTCCCCACAGCCACGTACACAGGGAAAGTGCTTTTTGCAGTCAAAATCAAGGTTTTCTACCATTTAAATTACAAAAATGTATTCATAACTATCCAATATATGATATAAATGGCATAATAAAATAAAATATTCAATAAATATTATAAAATATATAGTGAAAACAGTGGTCCGCAGGATTTGTATAACTGTCATTTTGTAATAAAAATCACACTGATGACATAATTTGACTTCCACCTTCCTATTTTCTAATGATCTATGAAAAAAAAAAAATCAATCAATCAATCAATCACCTTTATTTATATAGCGTTTTAAACAAAATACATTGCGTCAAAGCAACTGAACAACATTAATTTGGAAAACAGTGTCTCAATAATGCAAAATGATAGTTAAAGGCAGTTCATCACTGAATTCAGTTATGTCATCTCTGTTCAGTTAAATAGTGTCTGTGCATTTATTTGCAATCAAGTCAATGATATAGCTGTAGATGAAGTGACCCCAACTAAGCAGGCCAGAGGCGACAGCGGCAAGGAACCGAAACTCCATCGGTGACACAATGGAGAAAAAAACCTTGGGAGAAACCAGGCTCAGTTGTGGGGCCAGTTCTCCTCTGACCAGACGAAAACCAGTAGTTCAATTCCAGACTGCAGCAAAGTCAGATTGTGCAGAAGAATCATCTGTTTCCTGTGGTCTTGTCCTGGTGCTCCTCTGAGACAAGGTCTTTACAGGGGATCTGTATCTGGGGCTCTAGTTGTCCTGCTCTCCGCTGTCTTTCAGGGATGTAGAGGTCCTTTCTAGGTGCTGATCCACCATCTGGTCTGGATACGTACTGGATCCGGGTGACTGCAGTGACCCTCTGATCTGGACACAGACTGGATCTTGTGGCTACGGTGACCTCGGAACAAGAGAGAAACAGACTAATATTAGCGTAGATGCCATTCTTCTAATGATGTAGCAAGTACATTGGGTGTTATAGGAAGTGTTTCCGGTTCTGGTTTACCTAATTAATGCAGCCGAAAAATCCTTTAACGGATTTGGATATTAAAAGCATATTAGTATGTTATGTGTAAGCCAGGTTAAAGAGATGGGTCTTTAATCTAGATTTAAACTGCAAGAGTGTGTCTGCCTCCCGAACAATGTTAGGTAGGTTATTCCAGAGTTTAGGCGCCAAATACGAAAAGGATCTGCCGCCCGCAGTTGATTTTGATATTCTAGGTATTATCAAATTGCCTGAGTTTTGAGAACGTAGTGGATGTAGAGGAGTATAATGTAAAAGGAGCTCATTCAAATACTGAGGTGCTAAACCATTCAGGGCTTTATAAGTAATAAGCAATATTTTAAAATCTAAACAACTTTTGATAGGGAGCCAGTGCAGCGATGACAGGACCGGACTAATATGGTCATACTTCCTGGTTCTAGTAAGAACTCTTGCTGCTGCATTTTGGACTAGCTGTAGTTTGTTTACTAAGCGTGCAGAACAACCACCCAATAAAGCATTAAAATAATATAACCTTGAGGTCATAAATGCATGGATTAACATTTCTGCATTTGACATTGAGAGCATAGGTCGTAATTTTGATATATTTTTAAGATGGAAAAATGTAGTTTTACAAATGCTAGAAACGTGGCTTTCTAAGGAAAGATTGCGATCAAGTAGCACACCTAGGTTCATAACTGATGACGAAGAATTGACAGAGCAACCATCAAGTCTTAGACAGTGTTTTAGGTTATTAAAAGCAGAGTTTTTAGGTCCTATAATTAACACCTCTGTTTTTTCTGAATTTAGCAGTAAGAAATTACTCGTCATCCAGTTTTTTATATCGACTATGCATTCCATTAGTTTTTCAAATTGGTGTGTTTCCCCAGGCTGCGAAGAAATAATAGAGCTGAGTATCATCAGCATAACAGTGAAAGCTAACACCATGTTTCCTGATGATATCTCCCAAGGGTAACATATAAAGCGTGAAGAGTAGCGGCCCCAGTTCTGAGCCTTGAGGTACTCCATACTGCAATTGTGATCGATATGATACATCTTCATTCACTGCTACAAACTGATGGCGGTCATATAAGTATGATTTAAACCATGCTAATGCACTTCCACTGATGCCAACAAAGTGATCAAGTCTATGCAAAAGAATGCTGTGGTCAATTGTGTCAAACGCAGCACTAAGATCCAATAGCACTAATAGAGAGATACAACCACGATCAGATGATAAGAGCAGATCATTTGTAACTCTAAGGAGAGCAAGAAAAAAGGCCATGTTAAAGGCATAGTTCACCCAAAAATGAAAATGATGTCATTAATAACTCACCCTCATGTCATTCCAAACCCGTACGAGCTCCGTTTACCTTTGGAACACAGTTTAAGATATTTTAGATTTAGTCCGAGAGCTCTCAGTCCCTCCATTGAAAATGTATGTACGGCATACTGTCCATGTCCATAAAGGTAATAAAACATCTTCAAAGTAGTCCATGTGACATCAGAGGGTCAGTTAGAAATTGTTACAGCATCAAAAATACATTTTGGTCCAAAAAAAGCAAAAACTAAAAATTGATTCAGCATTGTCTTCTCTTCCGGCTCTGTTGTGAGCGCGTTCAAGTGTAGTGATATCCGGTTTGTGAACAAATCATTTGATTTAACTGGTTCTTCTTGAACCAGTTCACCGAATCGAATTGAATTGTTTTAAACAGTTCGCGTCTCCAATACGCATTAATCCACAAATGACTTAAGCTGTGAACTTTTTTAATGTGGCTGTCACTCCCTCCGAGTTAAAATAAACCAATATCCCAGAATATGAACTGCTGTGAAGAGAGAACTGAAGATGAACACCGAGCCGAGCCAGATAAAGAACGAAAGATTGATTCGTTCTCAAGTCAATGGTTGTATCCGTTTTCGGATCACCAGTAGTGATGGGAAGTTCGGTTCTTTTCCGCAAAGCGGTTCTTTCGAACAGTTCAATTCAATAAAGCGGTTGAAGAAAACGGGTCACTGGTTCTTTTGCCCTTTATTCAAGCCTTCGGTTTACCCGCGCTCATAACATTAGCACAAAATTATTTCAGAAATAATCATCAAAAGAATCAGTTCAGTTCAGACGCTCAGGGTGTCATTCTGCTTCACGCTGAATCACACATGCGCAGTTACCATCAGCTCCTCGGTTCTCGAATCGGACGCATCCGACAGAAACGGTTTTTAACTCAAGAATGACTCAATCGTTCTTTCATTATCTGGCTTGGCTCAGTGTTCATCTTCAGTTCTCTCTACACAGCAGTTCTAAAACTATGTTCTGAAGATGAACGGAGGTCTTACGGGTTTGGAACGACATGAGAGTGAGTCATTAATGACATAATTTTCATTTTTGGGTGAACTATCCCTTTAAGCCCACAGTTTCTTTTCAATTATCAGAAATTATCTAATTTAACTCACAATTTCATATGGATTAAGTCAAATCAAGTCAAGTCACCTTTATTTATATAGTGCTTTAAACAAAATACATTGCGTCAAAGCAACTGAACAATATTCATTAGTAAAACAGTGTGTCAATAATGCAAAATGACAGTTAAAGGCAGTTCATCATTGAATTCTGTTCGGCATAAATAGTGTCTTTGCATTTATTTGCAATCAAGTCAACAATATCACTGTAGCTGAAGTGACCCCAACTAAGCAAGCCAGAGGTGACAGCGGCATGGAACCGAAACTCCATTGGTGACCGAATGGAGAAAAAAACCTTGGGAGAAACCAGACTCAGTTGGGGGGCCAGTTCTCCACTGACCAGACGAAACCAGCAGTTCAATTCCAGGCTGCAAAAAAGTCAGGATTTAGACCGTATCATAGAACTGAGACTGCTCTCCTTAGAGTTACAAATTACCTGCTCTTATAATCTGACCGTGGTTGTATCTTTCTGTTAGTGTTATTGGATCTTAGTGCTGCATTCGACACTATTGACCACAACATTCTTTCGCATAGACTAGAACATTTTGTTGGCATTAATGGAAGTGCATTAACATGGTTTAAATCATACTTATATGACTGCCGTCAGTTCATAGCAGTGAATGAAGATGTATCATATCGATCACAAGTGCAGTATGGAGTACCTCAAGGCTCAGTACTAGGGCCGATACTCTTCACGCTTTATATGTTACCCTTGGGAGATATCATCAGGAAACACAGTGTTATTAAGCTCTATATTTCTTTTTGCCCGGTGAAACATACCAATTTGTAAAACTAACGGAATGCATAGTTGATATAAAAAACTGGATGACGAGTAATTTCATACTGCTAAATTCTGAAAAAAAACACAGGTGTTAATTATAGGACCTAAAAACTCTTAGAACACTATCTAAGACTTGATGGCTGCTCTGTCAATTCTTCGTCATCAGTTAGGAACCTAGGTGTGCTATTTGATAGCAATCTTTCCTTAGAAAGCCACGTTCTTGCATTTGTAAAACTGCATTTTTCCATCTCAAAAATATATCAAAATTACGGCCTGCGTTCTCAAAACTCAGGCAATTTCACAGTACCTAGAATATCAAAATCTACTGCGGGGGGCAGATCGTTTTCTTATTTGGCACCTAAACTCTGGAATAACCCACCTAACATTGTTCGGGAGGCAGACACACTCTTGCAGTTTAAATCTAGATTAAAGACCCATCTCTTTAACCTGGCTTACACATAACATACTAATATGCTTTTAATATCCAAATCCGTTAAAGGATTTTTAGGCTGCATTAATTAGGTAAACATGAACCCGGAAACACTTCCCATAACACCGTACTTTCTACATCATTAGAAGAATGGCATCTACGCTAATATTTGTCTGTTTCTCTCTTATTCCGAGGTCACCGTTTCCACCAGATCCAGTCTGTGTCCAAATCAGAGGGTCACTGCAGTCGCCCGGATCCAGTACGTATCCAGACCAGATGGTGGATCAGCACCTAGAAAGGACCTCTACATCCCTGAAAGACAGCGGAGACCAGGACAACTAGAGCCCCAGATACAGATCCCCTGTAAAGACCTTGTCTCAGACGACCACCAGGACAAGACCACAGGAAACAGATGATTCTTCTGCACAATCTGACTTTGCTGCAGCCTGGAATTGAACTGCTGGTTTTGTCTGGTCAAAGGAGAACTGCCTTCTCATGTTATGAACATGTTATGTTATTAACCAGTCTCTGTTATTCTATTTCCACCATAACTGCACTGCGTTGCACTGTGTTCTCATGCCCGAGCTAGAGTCTTGTTTGGCGGGGAACTGCTCACGACTGAGACTGCCCTCCTGCGTTTCAGTCATAGCCGAAATATACTGCGACTGCCTTTATAACCTGCCCAAAATCAAACAGAGAAAATCTCTGAGGAAATGTTTTAACATCCAAAGTGTTTGTATTCTGTATGCTTGTGAATAAAATCGTTTATTTTATGCAAAGTATCAGGCTTTTCCATCACGAGAAAAGACTGCGACAATCATTAAAGTTTGCGATCCATGTTGCTCTGCATAAAATTCAACTATATACAGCATAGTAGCCATTTTATAGATAAAATAAAATTTATACTAACATGTAATTTACAGATGAATACAACAATTATAACTGCTCTCTCCAGAAGAGAATCAAAATCCCAGCGATAATTCAACTGCTGGGTTACATCTGACCCAAGGTCTGAGTAATACAAAAACTACCCAAACATTGGGTTGTTACATTCGACCCAGGAGCTGCAAAGCAACCCAAGCATTGATCACCTGACAGGCCAACCATACAGTTCTTGAAGACATACACACACTAAAATGGTTAAGAGACATAAAATGGACATTAGAAACATGAAAACCAATTAAAAGTCTATAATACACAATACAGCAACAATTTACCTTGGTTGAAATTAGGGCTGGACAATTAGTCGCATTCGATTGTCATGCGTGTCTCTTCACCAAAGCTGGTTCTGTGATTAGCAGTAAATGTCCATTACTTGGTTTCAAATGGAGTTAGGGTTAGGGCACTTTCCAGCTAGATTTTGTTTTGTTCTAAAATGTTCTAAGAACATGGATTGCTAATGGTTTTAGTGGGTAGTTTTGTTTTTGTTCCCAGAACATTCTCTCAAAAGATAGGATAAGATTCTCTGAAAACATTCTAAAAATGTCTACCGCTAATCACAAAACCATCTTTACTGACGAGACACACATGACAATCGCATGCAATTAATCTTGCAGCCCTTGAAATAGATTTTTTATTAATCAAATTAAGACACACGTCTGAGAGAGAGAGTACGTCAACCTGATGTACATCAACTGATGACATTTTTCTCAGTTTTTGCTGTAACAAAATAAGTTACATCAGTTAAATGAACAGTAACACTGAAAAGACGCATACTGCCTAAGTACTGATCACGACATCATGACAACTGCATGCGATTAATCATATAGCCCTATTAATAAGAATGGTGTATTTACAGGTTCAAATAAAAAGACGTAAAAACAACACTATTAAACCAAGTAAACTCAGTCTGTTAAAAGAATACAGGTATTTTGTCCATACCTTAAAAACAGTCCAAGAATCCCAGTATGTCATTGAGTCCTGAGTGTCCAGCAGTGTCCAAGTTGCTGTAAGTGATCCAGAAAGGTAAGTCCAATGAAAACGAAACTCCACAGTCCGAGTGTGATTGGAAGCTGTGAATGGCCTGGGCATGGGCCTGGGCCTGATTTATATGACTGATCATCTGACAGGCCAACCATACAGTTCTTAAAGACATACACACACTAAAAGGGTTAAGAGGCATAAAATGCACATAAGAAACATGAAAACCAATTAAAACTCTATAATTCATAAAATCACTATAATAAATAGAGCGGTTAAAACATGTCCCTTGTGTGAAAATGTAACAATATGTTGTGTTTACTGGCTTTTGTCCAACACAAATGCTCCTCAATTTATCAAAAGTACTAATGGACAGATAAAATCGACAACTTGTGTTTAGTTACTTTATGTAGATTTTATTTATTTGTTTTTTTTACATTACTTACATTTAGATTCTTTCTTTTACTTACTTGTTATCATTTACTCCACCGGCCTGCTCATCACACACACACATACATCTCTCACTCTGATGCCTGACTCGTGTTGGGATGAGCTCATCTGCAATTCTTATCGAATGTTTTCCTGTCAGATGTTAAATAGACATTAAGTAAGGGTCTTTAAGATGTACTGTATATGCTTTTGTGTAAATCCACTTTGGAGATGTACGTGTGCTTACTGGAGCTCAGTAAGCTATGCACAATAAAATATGTTTTTAAAGCACAATCATGGATATACTAGACACTTTAGCATCTCTACACCTTCAGCAATTCAACGGTTCACTCTACAGTCACTCAAGAAATGTTATTTTAACACAAGAAACCGTGTTTTTGGTTTCTAATACTCACATGTGTAAACCGCCTCATCACTGTTCTCTTTCATATTTGATGATGACGCATCCTCTCACATGGCCTCCTGGGATTGAAAAGTGTCATAATTATTGATTCACCTATTGCTTTTTGCCTACCATATAGAAGGGAAGTATGCAGTTTCGAACACAGCGACTGACACACACTCATAAGATCAGAGCACTTACAAATGATGAGAAGCCACTTGTGATTAACAGCAGCTTTAGATCTTACAGCTGCGGCTCCATTCAGATCCAGTTATAAAATACTGAGATAAAAATAGACCAGTGTCCCTGCGTTTATATGATGGTTTCTCTCACATTTCCTGTAGAGTTTGCTTTAATGAAGCCCTCTGGGTTTCCAGCAGTAGAGCTGCAGTCCGAGAAACACACACACACACACACACACACACACACACAAAGTCACTCATTCACTGACAAACACATACACACTCCCTAAAGCTATAAAGCTTGTATTTAAGATTAATAAAGTAATGCTGACAACATTATTGCTTTAGTGCATGTGCATGTGTTTGGAGAAGTATAATGATATGTTAAATTTTAATTTCTGGAAAATTTAAAGTAAAAAAATTGATTGACCTAATGCTTAAAATGAGGGGATAAAATCAACTTAAATTAAAATCTAAATAAGGTTAACAATTCCTAGGTTATTCTGCAGTACAGTATATGATCTTTAGACATTGTGATGGAAATAAGGACAAAATATTGAGGAAGAGCATAACTTTATATGTGTGAAGTCAGAAAATAATTTAAACTCAAATCAAATGCTGTCCATGATTTTATTTGAGAAGCCAATATTTAGAGATAATGACTGTATATTATCCCTCACACACATGTAATCAAACACATTTGATTAAATATATGTAATCTCCAAAACTATGACTGGTTCCCCACATAGCAACATTGTGTCGGCCCAGATCCGGCCCACATCTGGCACCCGTGGAAAGATGATCTGGCCCACTTGCAGCGTGGAATCATGGGACTTGGGCGGACCGCTCCTGTTTGCCAGATTTGAGCCACAAGCAGGCCATAGCAATGCCACATGTCAACCAAGAGTAAAGAAATTAACCAGAAATGGACCTTATCTGAGCCACAAAATCTGTGTATATATTAAATATGAAGTAATTTCAGCCTTAATAAGCCTGTTAACAAGCAGAATCACTGAAGGAAAGAAGAGAACAGAAAAAGAGATGAGCAGAAACACAAGATCTACAACTGACTTCAGCCACAACCTTAGATGAAATCAACTGTAGATAAAAGAGGACATTAAATCTCTGGAGATCTCACCAGAGGAGGATTAAACAACTCCACAAACAGCTTTACCAGCTTCACTTATTACTAACCAGACTGACTTTATTTCTGTTAGACATCTACAAAAGTTTTTATTGAGAATTAACAGAGGTTTAACTCCACTGTGTTTCACCATAACAGTGATTAGTGTTTAAATTAGTTGGGCTCTTAACTCTTATACTATCTTTTGTATTTTTTTAGCTACTCTGACGGTGTGTTTGCCTTTTTGGCTCAGATAAGGTCCACTTCTGGTTAATTTCTTTACTCTTGGCTGATATGTGGCATTGCTATGGCCTGCTTGTGGCTCAAATCTGGCAAACAGGAGCGGTCCGCCCAAGTGCCATGATTCCACGCTGCATGTGGGCCAGATCATCTTTCCACGGGTGCCAGATGTGGGCCGGATCTGGGCCGACACAATGTTACTATGTGGGTCTTTATGTATATGGACCTGTAAGATAACTGTAAGATCTGTAGCAGCAGCTAAAGTGCTCTGCTTTAGATCTCCTCATTAATATCATATATACATTACAATTTGCTAAAACAAGAGCTTGGTGGGCTTTTTTTCATAACGTGTCCTCATTGTGACTCAATTTACCCAATAGTGTGACAACATGCCCCATATGCCCATGTGTGTTCAGTGAACTGCATCTTTTGTCCTTGGATTTTAAAAGTGCCTATACATGGCTATGATAAATGATACATTGAATTATATATATATATATATATATATATATATATATATATATATATATATATATATATTGTTATACATGGCTCTGTTACAATATAGATATAGAATTAAATGTAGAATTTATAATGTAATTGAGAACTATAATGATATAAATTATAGTTGAGTAATGTCTAGAGATAATTCTAGCTGATGATGTTTGATGATGAGGATTGTCCTGCTCTCAGTTAAGCACGGGTGTTTTTCTCTGTGTATGTGCTGTGATTGGTGGGATTAAATGAGGAAGGCCCGCCCAAATGTCCATTAATAATGAGAATGAAGGAAAGCAAGAAGACAGGATCTGTAATTTGTGAGAGCTGCTCCTGCCAGCAGATGTCTCTGTCACTCCGCTCCGTCCCGTGAGTCTCTCTTTCACACACACAGACACACATCAGACGTGTGCTGGTCAGTGCGAGCAGAGGTAGAGCTGGAAAAGGCCGAGCAGAGGGGCGATGTAGTGGCTTATGGAGGCTGTGGCGCCGGCATGGGATGCGGCTCTCCGCTTGTGCCGTGGGCCATTGCAGAGCGCCGTGTTGCAGCAGGTGATGCAGACGGAGTTCAGCTTCCCCGTGCAGAACTGCTGGTAGCCTGACGATGCGATCAGACATGCCCCTGACGACGCACATGACTTCCTGTAGTGAATCCCTGCACAAACACACATTCACAATAGTGACCCTACAGACAGGAGGTGTGCTGGTATGCTCACGCATACTCTCACGATAATGTGAATCTCAGAAATAACACGAATACAGCTCACATCTGTCCTGAATGTTACCAGAAATATAGAGATTAAATAGTGCTTGACGTACACAGTGTTTGAATTAGATCCATCAATAGAGCCTAAATTTGTGACCAATTTATTATGTATTTATTATTAATTAATTAATTAATTAAAATTTGAATTAAATTTCAATTCTAAATATTAAATCTAAAAAGATCCACAGCTGCTGTTTAACATCGACAGTCCACTAGAGGGCAAATCACATAAACAAAAGGCACATCGCTGCACTTACTTCAGCTTAAAAAATTATATTTTGGTTGACAAGGGAATTCAGAAATAACTCAAATATTCAAGCATATTAATTTGAACATTAATGAAATTACCATGGCATTTTAGTAAGAGTAAAATGGAATAATATTAATGAACAGAATCTGATGAAATATTGAGAATATTTTTATCAAAAGACAAAAACTGAGTAACTTGTTTCTCTATTTGTTTTTTTCTGTTTCTGCTGGGATTGAAATCTCATGTTAACTAGAAATTACACAAACTTCAGTCTGGATCCAGTACACCTGAGAAGAGATGATCCCAACCCGGAAACAACAAACAGAACTACCAAATACAAATAAAATTTAATCAAATAAAAAAGACAGGCTGTTGTTTGCCTTAGACTTATTGATTGATTTGAGAAAAAAAACTTGTGTTTATCTTTTTGCCTCTCTGATATATTATTATAATTTTGGTAAAATTTGAAGGGGAATGTAGTTCGTACTGATGGATTATTTGATGGCAGTATGACACAAGCACTCATGTCCAGCAATTTTTTTTTTTTTACTGTAACAGGTAGACCGTACATCATCAGTAGTCTGGACTGCTTTCTTACAGGGAATGGAACTCACATGAGCTGAACTCAGATCAGCATCTGAAGAAGCGTTGCGTGAGCAGTAGCATAACTCCAGCGTAAAGCTCACTGAAATGAACACAAGCTTTCATCAGTTTTCAGCACTCACTGCAGTCAAAGTCCACCAGGACTCATTAATTCTGATGTTTTTGAGTGAGGAGCAGATAAAGAAGAGGATGGAAGAGCAGCGAGGACCAGATGAAGGAGTGGTGAGAGCAGATGAAGGAGCAGAGAGGAGCGGCGAGGAGCAGATGAAGGACTGGCGAGAAGCAGATGAAGGAGTGGTGAGGAGCAGATGAAGGAGTGGCTAGGAGCAGATGAAGGAGCAGCGAGGAGCAGATGAAGGAGCGGTGAGGACGAGATGAAGGAGCGGTGAGAGCGGATGAAGGAGTGGTGAGGAGCAGATGAAGGAGTGGTGAGGAGCAGATGAAGGAGTGGCGAGGAGCAGATGAAGGAGCGTTGAGGAGCAGATGAAGGAGTGGCAAGGAGCAGATGAAGGAGTGTCGAGGAGCAGATGAAGGAGCGGTGAGAGCAGATGAAGGAGCGGTGAGTGGTGAGGAGCAGATGAAGGAGCGGTGAGTGGTGAGGAGCAGATGAAGGAGCGGTGAGGAGCAGATGAAGGAGTGGTGATTAGCAGATGAAGGAGTGGTGAGGAGCAAATGAAGAAGTGGTGAGAAGGAGTGGCGAGGAGCAGATGAAGAAGTGGTAAGGAGCAGATGAAGGAGTGGTAAGGAGAAGATGAAGGAGCGGCAAGAAGGAGCAGTGAGGAGCAGATGAAGGAGCGGTGAGGAGCAGATGAAGGAGTGGTGATGAGCAGATGAAGGAGTGGTGAGGAGCAGATGAAGGATTGTTGAGGAGCAGATGAAGAAGTGGTGAGGAGCAGATAAGGGAATGGCGAGAAGGGGCAGCAAGGAGCAGATGAAGGAGTGATGAGGAACAGATGAAGAAATGGTGAGGAGCAGATAAGGGAATGGCGAGAAGGGGCAGCAAGGAGCAGATGAAGGAGTGTTGAGGAGCAGATGAAGGAGTGGTGAGGAGCAGATGAAGGAGCAGATGAAGGGGTGGTGATTAGCAGATGAAGGAGTGGTGAGGAGCAAATGAAGAAGTGGTGAGAAGGAGTGGCGAGGAGCAGATGAAGAAGTGGTAAGGAGCAGATGAAGGCGTGGTAAGGGGCAGATGAAGGAGCGGCGAGAAGTAGCAGCAAGGAGCAGATGAAGGAGTGGCAAGGAGCAGATGAAGGAGTGTCGAGGAGCAGATGAAGGAGCGGTGAGAGCAGATGAAGGAGCGGTGAGTGGTGAGGAGCAGATGAAGGAGCGGTGAGTGGTGAGGAGCAGATGAAGGAGCGGTGAGGAGCAGATGAAGGAGTGGTGATTAGCAGATGAAGGAGTGGTGAGGAGCAAATGAAGAAGTGGTGAGAAGGAGTGGCGAGGAGCAGATGAAGAAGTGGTAAGGAGCAGATGAAGGAGTGGTAAGGAGAAGATGAAGGAGCGGCAAGAAGGAGCAGTGAGGAGCAGATGAAGGAGCGGTGAGGAGCAGATGAAGGAGTGGTGATGAGCAGATGAAGGAGTGGTGAGGAGCAGATGAAGGATTGTTGAGGAGCAGATGAAGTGGTGAGGAGCAGATAAGGGAATGGCGAGAAGGGGCAGCAAGGAGCAGATGAAGGAGTGATGAGGAACAGATGAAGAAATGGTGAGGAGCAGATAAGGGAATGGCGAAAAGGGGCAGCAAGGAGCAGATGAAGGAGTGTTGAGGAGCAGATGAAGGAGTGGTGAGGAGCAGATGAAGGAGCAGCGAGGAGCAGATGAAGGAGTGGTGATTAGCAGATGAAGGAGTGGTGAGGAGCAAATGAAGAAGTGGTGAGAAGGAGTGGCGAGGAGCAGATGAAGAAGTGGTAAGGAGCAGATGAAGGCGTGGTAAGGGGCAGATGAAGGAGCGGCGAGAAGTAGCAGCAAGGAGCAGATGAAGGAGTGGCAAGGAGCAGATGAAGGAGTGTTGAGGAGCAGATGAGGAGTGGTGAGGAGCAGATGAAGGAGTGGTGAGTAGCAGATGAAGGAGTGGTGAGGAGCAGATGAAGGATTGTTGAGGAGCAGATGAAGAAGTGGTGAGGAGCAGATAAGGGAATGGCGAGAAGGGGCAGCAAGGAGCAGATGAAGGAGTGATGAGGAACAGATGAAGAAATGGTGAGGAGCAGATAAGGGAATGGCGAGAAGGGGCAGCAAGGAGCAGATGAAGGAGTGTTGAGGAGCAGATGAAGGAGTGGTGAGGAGCAGATGAAGGAGCAGCGAGGAGCAGATGAAGGAGTGGCGAAGAGCAGATGAAGGAGTGGCAAGGAGCAGATGAAGGAGTGGCGAGGAGCAGATGAAGGAGTGGCAAGGAGCAGATGAAGGAGTGGTGATGAAGAGATGAAGGAGTGGTGAGGAGCAGATTAAGTAGTGGCGAGGAGCAGATGAAGGAGATTTGATGAGCAGATGAAGGAGCGGATGAGGTGCAGATGAAGGAACGGTGACAGCAGATGAAGGAGCGGTGAGTGGTGAGGAGCAGATGAAGGAGTGTCGAGGAGCAGATGAAGGAGCGGTGAGAGCAGATGAAGGAGCAGTGAGTGGCGAGGAGCAGATGAAGGATTGGTGAGGAGCAGATGAAGGAGCGGTGAGGAGCGGATGAAGGAGTGGTGATGAGTAGATGAAGGAGTGGCGAGGAGGAGATGAAGAAGTTTTGAGAAGGAGTGGCAAGGAGCAGATGAAGAAGTGCAGATGAAGAGCAGATGAAGAAGTGGTGAGGCGCAGATAAGGGAACGGCGAGAAGGAGCAGCAAGGAGCAGATGAAGGATTGGCGAGGAGCAGATGAAGGAGTGGTGAGGAGCAGATGAAGGAGTAGCGAGAAGGAGCAGCGAGGAGCAGATGAAGAAGTGGTGAGAAGGAGTGGCAAGGAGCAGATGAAGAAGTGCAGATGAAGAGCAGATGAAGAAGTGGTGAGGCGCAGATAAGGGAACGGCGAGAAGGAGCAGCAAGGAGCAGATGAAGGATTGGCGAGGAGCAGATGAAGGAGTGGTGAGGAGCAGATGAAGGAGTAGCGAGAAGGAGCAGCGAGGAGCAGATGAAGAAGTGGTGAGAAGGAGTGGCAAGGAGCAGATGAAGAAGTGCAGATGAGGAGCAGATGAAGAAGTGGTGAGGAGCAGATAAGGGAACGGCGAGAAGGAGCAGTAAGGAGCAGATGAAGGATTGGCGAGGAGCAGATGAAGGAGCGGTGAGAGCAGATGAAGGAGCGGTGAGTGGTGAGGAGCAGATGAAGGAGTGGCGAGGAGCAGATGAAGGAGCGGTGAGGAGCAGATGAAGGAGTGGTGATGAACAGATGAAGGAGCGTCGAGGAGCAGATGAAGGAGCAGTGAGGAGCAGATGAAGGAGCGGTGAGGAGCAGATGAAGGAGTGGTTAGGTGCAAATGAAGGAGTGGTGAGGAGTAGATGAAGGAGTGGCGAGGAGTAGATGAAGGAGTGGTGAGGAGCACATGAAGGAGCGTCGAGGAGCAGATAAAGAAGTGGTGAGAAGGAGTGGCAAGGAGCAGATGAAGAAGTGGTAAGGAGCAGATGAAGGAGTGGTAAGGAGCAGATGAAGGAGCAGCGAGAAGGAGCAGCGAGGAACAGATGAAGGAGTGGCGAGGAGCAGATGAAGGAGTGGCGAGGAACAGATGAAGGAGCGGCGAGGAGCAGATGAAGGAGTGGCGAGGAGCAGATGAAGGAGCGGCGAGGTGCAGTTGAAGGAGTGGCGAGGAGCAGATGAAGGATCGGCAAGGAGCAGATGGAAGAGTGGTGAGAGTAGATGAAGGAGCAAATGAAGGAGTGGTGAGGAGTAGATGAAGGAGTGGTGAGAGCAAATGAAGGAGCAGCGAGGAGCAGATGAAGGAGTGTTGAGAATAGATGAAGGAGCAGTGAGGAGCAGATGAAGGAGTGGTGAGGAGTAGATGAAGGATTGGTGAGAGCAGATGAAGAAGTGGTGAGGAGCAGATAAGGGAATGGTGAGAAGGGGCAGCAAGGGGCAGATGAAGAAGTGGTGAGGAGTAGATGAAGGAGTGGTGAAAGCAGATGAAGGAGCGGCGGGGGGCAGATGAAGGAGTGTTGAGAGTAGATGAAGGATTGGTGAGAGTAGATGAAGGAGCAGCGAGGAGCAGATGAAGGAGTGTTGAGGAGTAGATGAAGGAGTGTTGAGAGTAGATGAAGGATTGGTGAGAGTAGATGAAGGAGCAGCAAGGAGCAGATGAAGGAGTGTTGAGGAGTAGATGAAGGAGCAGATGAAGGAGTGGTGAGGAGTAGATGAAGGAGTGGTGAGAGCAAATGAAGGAGCAGCGAGGAGCAGATGAAGGAGTGTTGAGAGTAGATGAAGGAACAGCGAGGAGCAGATGAAGGAGTGTTGAGAGTAGATGAAGGATTGTTGAGGAGCAGATGAAGAAGTGGTGAGGAGCAGATAAGGGAATGGCGAGAAGGGGCAGCAAGGAGCAGATGAAGGAGTGATGAGGAACAGATGAAGAAATGGTGAGGAGCAGATAAGGGAATGGCGAGAAGGGGCAGCAAGGAGCAGATGAAGGAGTGTTGAGGAGCAGATGAAGGAGTGGTGAGGAGCAGATGAAGGAGCAGCGAGGAGCAGATGAAGGAGTGGCGAAGAGCAGATGAAGGAGTGGCAAGGAGCAGATGAAGGAGTGGCGAGGAGCAGATGAAGGAGTGGCAAGGAGCAGATGAAGGAGTGGTGATGAAGAGATGAAGGAGTGGTGAGGAGCAGATTAAGTAGTGGCGAGGAGCAGATGAAGGAGATTTGATGAGCAGATGAAGGAGCGGATGAGGTGCAGATGAAGGAACGGTGAGAGCAGATGAAGGAGCGGTGAGTGGTGAGGAGCAGATGAAGGAGTGTCGAGGAGCAGATGAAGGAGCGGTGAGAGCAGATGAAGGAGCAGTGAGTGGCGAGGAGCAGATGAAGGATTGGTGAGGAGCAGATGAAGGAGCGGTGAGGAGCGGATGAAGGAGTGGTGATGAGTAGATGAAGGAGTGGCGAGGAGGAGATGAAGAAGTTTTGAGAAGGAGTGGCAAGGAGCAGATGAAGAAGTGCAGATGAAGAGCAGATGAAGAAGTGGTGAGGCGCAGATAAGGGAACGGCGAGAAGGAGCAGCAAGGAGCAGATGAAGGATTGGCGAGGAGCAGATGAAGGAGTGGTGAGGAGCAGATGAAGGAGTAGCGAGAAGGAGCAGCGAGGAGCAGATGAAGAAGTGGTGAGAAGGAGTGGCAAGGAGCAGATGAAGAAGTGCAGATGAGGAGCAGATGAAGAAGTGGTGAGGAGCAGATAAGGGAACGGCGAGAAGGAGCAGTAAGGAGCAGATGAAGGATTGGCGAGGAGCAGATGAAGGAGCGGTGAGAGCAGATGAAGGAGCGGTGAGTGGTGAGGAGCAGATGAAGGAGTGTCGAGGAGCAGATGAAGGAGCGGTGAGAGCAGATGAAGGAGCAGTGAGTGGCGAGGAGCAGATGAAGGATTGGTGAGGAGCAGATGAAGGAGCGGTGAGGAGCGGATGAAGGAGTGGTGATGAGTAGATGAAGGAGTGGCGAGGAGGAGATGAAGAAGTTTTGAGAAGGAGTGGCAAGGAGCAGATGAAGAAGTGCAGATGAAGAGCAGATGAAGAAGTGGTGAGGCGCAGATAAGGGAACGGCGAGAAGGAGCAGCAAGGAGCAGATGAAGGATTGGCGAGGAGCAGATGAAGGAGTGGTGAGGAGCAGATGAAGGAGTAGCGAGAAGGAGCAGCGAGGAGCAGATGAAGAAGTGGTGAGAAGGAGTGGCAAGGAGCAGATGAAGAAGTGCAGATGAGGAGCAGATGAAGAAGTGGTGAGGAGCAGATAAGGGAACGGCGAGAAGGAGCAGTAAGGAGCAGATGAAGGATTGGCGAGGAGCAGATGAAGGAGCGGTGAGAGCAGATGAAGGAGCGGTGAGTGGTGAGGAGCAGATGAAGGAGTGGCGAGGAGCAGATGAAGGAGCGGTGAGGAGCAGATGAAGGAGTGGTGATGAACAGATGAAGGAGCGTCGAGGAGCAGATGAAGGAGCAGTGAGGAGCAGATGAAGGAGCGGTGAGGAGCAGATGAAGGAGTGGTTAGGTGCAAATGAAGGAGTGGTGAGGAGTAGATGAAGGAGTGGCGAGGAGTAGATGAAGGAGTGGTGAGGAGCAGATGAAGTAGTGGTGAGCAGATGACGGGGTGGTGAGGAGCACATGAAGGAGCGTCGAGGAGCAGATAAAGAAGTGGTGAGAAGGAGTGGCAAGGAGCAGATGAAGAAGTGGTAAGGAGCAGATGAAGGAGTGGTAAGGAGCAGATGAAGGAGCAGCGAGAAGGAGCAGCGAGGAACAGATGAAGGAGTGGCGAGGAGCAGATGAAGGAGTGGCGAGGAACAGATGAAGGAGCGGCGAGGAGCAGATGAAGGAGTGGCGAGGAGCAGATGAAGGAGCGGCGAGGTGCAGTTGAAGGAGTGGCGAGGAGCAGATGAAGGATCGGCAAGGAGCAGATGGAAGAGTGGTGAGAGTAGATGAAGGAGCAAATGAAGGAGTGGTGAGGAGTAGATGAAGGAGTGGTGAGAGCAAATGAAGGAGCAGCGAGGAGCAGATGAAGGAGTGTTGAGAATAGATGAAGGAGCAGTGAGGAGCAGATGAAGGAGTGGTGAGGAGTAGATGAAGGATTGGTGAGAGCAGATGAAGAAGTGGTGAGGAGCAGATAAGGGAATGGTGAGAAGGGGCAGCAAGGGGCAGATGAAGAAGTGGTGAGGAGTAGATGAAGGAGTGGTGAAAGCAGATGAAGGAGCGGCGGGGGGCAGATGAAGGAGTGTTGAGAGTAGATGAAGGATTGGTGAGAGTAGATGAAGGAGCAGCGAGGAGCAGATGAAGGAGTGTTGAGGAGTAGATGAAGGAGTGTTGAGAGTAGATGAAGGATTGGTGAGAGTAGATGAAGGAGCAGCAAGGAGCAGATGAAGGAGTGTTGAGGAGTAGATGAAGGAGCAGATGAAGGAGTGGTGAGGAGTAGATGAAGGAGTGGTGAGAGCAAATGAAGGAGCAGCGAGGAGCAGATGAAGGAGTGTTGAGAGTAGATGAAGGAACAGCGAGGAGCAGATGAAGGAGTGTTGAGAGTAGATGAAGGCGCAGCGAGGAGCAGATGAAGGAGTGTTGAGAGTAGATGAAGGCGCAGTGAGGAGCAGATGAAGGAGCAGCGAGGAGCAGATGAAGGAGCAGCGAGGAGCAGATGAAGGAGTGTTGAGAGTAGATGAAGGCGCAGCGAGGAGCAGATGAAGGAGCAGCGAGGAGCAGATGAAGGAGTGTTGAGGAGTAGATGAAGGAGCAGATGAAGGAGTGGTGAGGTGTAGATGAAGGAGTAGTGAGAGCAAATGAAGGAGCAGCGAGGAGCAGATGAAGGAGTGTTGAGAGTAGATGAAGGAGCAGCGAGGATCAGATGAAGGAGTGTTGAGAGTAGATGAAGGCGCAGCGAGGAGCAGATGAAGGAGTGGCAAGGAGCAGATGAAGGAGTGGTGAGAGCAGATGAAGGAGCGGCGGGGGGCAGATGAAGGCAGCCTATGTCAGCCTGTCATTTGTCTCACTCTCATTTATTGCATTCTTTTCTTTTAGTGATTCATTATTTTATTAATATAAAAGTGATTTTTTACGTGAACAGCAGTCTTCATTGCACATACGATCATCATCACCATGATCATCATCATCAGTCAGCTAATGAGACTAGCAGTCCACCATAGCAACAGGCAGCACAGGAAGTGATGCGGCATCCTTACCATCCTCCATGACCAGCACTTCCTTCTGACACATGTCCTGCACATTGACTGTGCAGTTGACAATGAACTCTGGCGAGGTGCAGTCATCCTGCCTAACGTCTTCACACTGATAGCACTGGATCTGTAGTGCCACGCTCATGCCTGCACAAACACACACACACACACACACACACATCATCATCATCATCATCAGCTGTGATTTATGCACTCTCTTTCTCACACGCACACACACACACACACACACACAGATACACAGACACACACACCTTCACACACACACATACACTCTCTCTCTCTCTCTCTCTCTCTCTCTCTCTCACTCTCTCCCTTACACACACACACACACACACACAGAGAGAGATACGCACAAACATACACACAAACAGACACAGACAGACACAAATAGACACAGACACACACGCACACACATACATCTCTCTCTCTCTCTCTCTCTCTCTCTCACTCTCTCTCCCTCTCTCTCCCTCACACACACACACACACACAGATACACACAAACATACACACACACAGAGATAGACACAAATAGACACAGATACACACACACACACAGATAGACACAAATAGACACAGATACACACACACGCACACAGAGATAGACACAAATAGACATAGATACACACACCTATCATCATCTCCTGTAAATTCTGCACACACTCAGCTCTGTGTCACCTAACTTTTACACAGTGATTTTTATTTCATTTGATCCAGTGAATTCTGTTTAATGACGCGGGCAGACCGTGTAGGAGAACTGTATTTGTTTACTGTTTAATTGATGAATAGAAATTACACATATATTTCATTAATTTGTTAAGTTTATTTGTAATCTCCAGAATTCATTGCATTCCTTCATAAAAAAAAAAACAAGTATGATAAGCTGAATAACTCATATTGCAGCTGCTCTGAAATCGGATGTAATTCTCCTAGAGACTTTAAACAAAATAGATGGTCAAATTGTTCTATTTCTCCACTCAATGAGCATAATTTAAATCATTGTAGAATTTGTTTACTGCCTTAATTTATACTGATTTGAGTAATAAAAACATTTTATTTATTAGTATCAATATTTTTATTATTTTGTTTGCTTGTTTATTTATTTAAGTTTGGACAAGATGATTTAAAGCATAAGAGTAGTTTTAATCTAATCTATCAAACTCCAAAGTAAACTGAGAAATTTGTTTAATTGTAAGTAAAATATATTTATATATTAATATATTTCATTATTTAAAAGGTGAAATATGAGCCATACTGTCGAGTGTTTTATCGTGTAATTTGAATTAGCTTTTAATACGGAACATTCCACATGAACAGTTGCTTTAAAAACAAAAATCATTAACGTCTTTCCAATTTACAAGTGAATCGCACAATAACTAAATTAATATTTCACTGTTTCAATCATCATCGATAAATCTATTCATTTAGATTTATTAATTTCCTTTAAAATATTAAAATTAGACGTTAAAATATTAGATAAGACGTTATTTTATCAAATGAAGGCACAATTAATCTCTTAGTCTCAATATTTTCTTCTTTTCAACCAATGAATACAAAAAAACTCAGTCATTTAACTGTCCTAATTAAAATTGGGATTTTTTTTTATTTTATTGTTATTTCAGCGTGTAATTTGGCATAAGATTAAAGCTCATTAAAATCACAGGCCGCTCATTATAATCCAGTCATTTAAATGATCTTCAGTAAAGTCGCTGCTGCTGTTTTTCAGCATGAATCAGTCATTTAATATCCACTCACCCGCCGTCAGTGCGATCAGCAGTAAAGTCACACACCGCCGCATCACGGAGCCGCTGCCGCTCACCGCTTATCCGCCGCTTCCATCCCCGCGACCGACGACTCACCGCGCGCGCGACTCTGACTCCTGCTGCCCGACTTCAGCGGGCGTGACTCGCGTCTGGGGAGAGGGAGAGAGAGAGAGAGAGAGGGAGGGAGGGAGGGAGTGTAGTACCATATTCTATTTTATTTTATTTTATTTTTTTGTTTTTGTGGAAAAGGACGACAAAATTAAGAGAGCTCAGGTCTTCCCATAATAAGTATCTGAGGTCATAAAATTAGTTTTTTTTTTTTTTTTTTTTTTATATAGACACCAAACCTTTTTACTCTATAGTACAGGCATCAAGGGCAAAATACTTG
>NC_039243.1:4445698-4455698 GCF_003368295.1 Carassius auratus
TTGTGAGGAAACAGACTCATTCTTTCATCTAACAGACACTTTTATCGAAAGACATTAAAAGAAAATAAAGGAAAAGAGTCGATGTTTTCCAGTGACCTTCAATAAGCTTATGCTTTGATCTTTGGAGAAATGTTTGTCATGTCGGGAAGAAATGAGTATACAATTGAGTTTATAACTGAAGCAATAAGCCCATCATATTCATTCAGAGGATTTTTATCCTTTTATCACGGCAGAAGAGCAAAATATAAGACCTGTGTTATCGCGTCTGATTTATGAGTGTAAAAACAGATTTCACCGAGACGAGAGCCTTATCGAGTCAAACAACACAGAGCTGAGGCTAGACTGCACTAACTCGGTGAAACAGAGAAAATCCATGTTCTGAATGATGAATCACACATGATGCTCTCGACTGTCGTATCGTGGGATGCATGTTTGACCTGATTCAGATCTGTCAGCGTCTTCATTAGTGCAATGGTCTTAAATGAGCAGACGGAGGCTGGCACCTCTCACGGCCGGCCGAGTGTGTGTGATACAGATCTAGCGTCTCTGTGCTTTTGGCAGCAGTGTTTTATTAAAGAGGCTTTTGTTAACTGGAGAGCTCCTGATAACTCCAGCTCTTCTCCATATCTCTCGTCCACATCAGCAGATCCTGTTTCTCTCATCCAGCAGCTCCAGCACGTCTCTCTCTCTTCATCTCTCCTTGACAAGAAAAACCTTCACAAGGGCATACAAGATGAATAGCCTTTCTGCAGAGAGGAAAAAACCCTTTATTATTAGCCGACAGTTCTTAAAACACACACACACACACACACACACACGTAAGCCTGCAGCAGCAAATCCAGCAGTAAATCAGATCACAACAGCACCACACTATTTCCACTCCAGGACGATTGTGCTGTAATAAAGGAATAGACAGCATGAGCAGACAATTGACCAGTGTGTGTGTGTGTGTGTGTGTGTGAGAGAGAGAGAGAGAGAGAGAGCACTCTGAACTGGTTGGTGCTGAAGTGTGTGTGTGTGTGTGTGTGTGTGTGTGTGTGTGTGTGTGTGTGTGTGTGTGTGTGTGCGTGTGTGAGAGAGAGCACTCTGAACTGGTTGGTGCTTAAGTGTGTGTGTGTGTGTGTGTGTGTGTGTGTGAGAGAGAGAGAGAGAGCACTCTGAACTGGTTGGTGCTGAAGTGTGTGTGTGTGTGTGTGTGTGTGTGTGTGTGTGTGTGTGTGAGAGAGAGAGAGAGCACTCTGAACTGGTTGGTGCTGAAGTGTGTGTGTGTGTGTGTGTGTGTTCCCGTGGGCCACAGACACACAGGAGTGAGAGTGATGCGGTGCGTCTGTGATGGAGAGAGTAAACAGACAGAGAGATCAGACTGATGGATTACATTAACCATGTGTGTCTCCCTGCAGGCGGATCTCAGCGCAATTCCCTCACCTGAGCACGCGCAAGTGTGTGTGTGTGTGTGTGTGTGCGTGTGTGATACGCATCAGTCTGCTGAGCTTCTCCATCAATCTGCACTCAGATGCATAATGAGTTGTTTGTTTCCACAGAGACGCCTGACGGCACAGCTCCGTGTGTGTGTGTGTGTGTGTGTCTAGAAGCTTCTGCAGAGGAACTCATTGCTGTATCTCTTCAGCTGTTTCTGCTGTTGTTGTGTGTGTGTGTGTGTGTGTGTGTGTGTGTGTGTGTCTAGAAGCTTCTGCAGAGGAACTCATTGCTGTATCTCTTCAGCTGTTTCTGCTGTTGTTGTGTGTGTGTGTGTGTGTGTGTGTGTGTGTGTGTTAGTCTCACACACAGCAACAGAACTCATCTGTCATTTACCGGCGTCACCATGGGAACATAATGCAAGTGGAGACAGTGTCACCATGGCAACCGCTGAAGCAATCGACAGATTATTTTTAATCGACACTGAAGTACAACTGAGACACACATTCACAAACACACAACAAACACACACACTTACACACATTAACATAGACAGACCTGTATGCCTGCAGGATGCTCCAAGTGTGTTCTCTTCCACTGCTCACACACACACACACACACACACACACACACACACAGTTTTCGACCTCTTTCATCACTGTCCTCTTCCTGCTTATCACACTTACTGGTTCGCTCCTCCTGAGTGAGTGTGTGTGTGTGTGTGTGTGTGTGTGTGTGTGTGTGTGTGTGTGTGTGTGTGTGTGTGTGTGTGTGTTTTACCCTAATCTCTGTTTTAAAGGCTCTGCGGCGGTAATGAGAGCAGACGAGCTGCTGCTTTGATAAGAGAGTGAATGTGTGAGAGAAACACAATGAAGATATGAAGCAAATGAAGAACACACACACACACACACACACACACACACGTATGCACACTCTGACTCACACACATGCACACACACTTGCTCTCAAACACTCGCAGCCCAAACAGACACAGACATACACACACACACACGCACGCACGCACACACACACACACTCACTCACTCACACACTCACATGTTTGTTTCTGTGTAAAGTGTGTTCATCCCATAGGTGTAATGGTTTTTATTCTGTAGAAACTGTATATTCTCTGTCCCTTCACCAACCCTACACCTAACCCTAACCCTCACAGGAAACTTTCTGCATTTTTACTTTCTCAAAAAACTCATTCTGTATGATTTATAAGTGTTTTGAAAAATGGGGACATGGGTTATGTCCTCATAAGTCACCCTCTCCTTGTAATACCTGTGTCATACCCATGTCATTATACACAGTTGTGTCCTGATATGATACAAAAACATGCCCACACACACACACACACACTCTCTCTCTCTCTCTCTCTCTCTCTCTCTCTCTCTCTCACACACACACACACACACTTACATATGGCTCAGCGCGCCATGCGTGAAACACATACCAGTGAATATTGCGTTACTCGCCGCAGCGCGTCTGAATTATTCATGAGATCAGTAATGTCCTACAGTCGCGCGATCGATTATATTCTGGCTATGCGACAGTCATCTCTTTCTTTAAGACAGAAGATGAACTCTCTCGTGCCCGCGGATCAGATCGTCCCCTGCGGGTCTCCGTAGTGTCCGCGCCTCTCCACACGCGCGCATCATTTGGCCAAATTGCTTTGTCTGTGCGTGTGAAAGAAAACAAAGATTTCCATCTCATATATTTCGTGTGATTTGATCAATAACGGAAAGCGCTTTGCTTGAGGTCTCCTACATTACGCGTAAAATGTTTTATTACGTTCGTTTCAGTTCATTCTCCTACTTTATTATTTTGCTGAGTAACAGTTCACAGCACGCAATGAGCACTTCTGCTTCTGCTGTCGTGGCTCGGTTAATGCACTAATATGATGTTTAGAGTTTAGGTTGTTCTCAGAAGTTCATGAATGTCTAAGTGGAGCTGGAGCTGCATCAAGGGTTAGGAGTGACGCGTGAAAATAAATTGAAGGAATCAGTTACAAATGTAATAATTCAAAGAAAAATAATTAATAGACATTTAAGAAAAAAAACAGTCATTGTAGGTTAACAACAACAACAACAAAAACGAATAAACAAATCATTCATTTCTCTCTCATCCTTAAATTATTTTAAACATTTTAACCATGATTTAAACCATGTTTAATGTTGTTTGAATTCTAAAATGAATAACTGATACAGTGCTAACAGGTCGGCTAGCTCATGAAAGCAGAAGAACCTGACTACAACTCTGATCTCATAATTCACTCAGTTTTGTCCAACACTTTCTGTGTGTGCAGTCTGGGGTCAGAGGTCACGCATGTCTCGCGCGTCATCCGTTAACGCTAATGAAGGAGAATGGCGGGTAATTGCGTCGGGGAATGAGGGAGCGCTTTGATATAGCTCTCTCATTTTCAGATTGTATTTTCACATCCACTGCTTTCTTTCTCTGGCGCTCAGAGGAGGGAGCCCAACTAAAATACATTTCCTTATTTTAATCTGTTCCATAATTACCGAGCAGCCCGACTTCCCCAATCTACTTAACTACAGACGTAAAGAAAACAGCAGCGTCCCGCGGGAACGACTCCGCGCAGCTGGAAAAGAGACTCAAGCTTCTGTTCTCCTGTATCAGTTTCATTTCCACTCTTCCCTTATTCCCGGATTAAACACATTCACTCCACTGCAGCCGCTACAGGACCTTAGAGAGCACAGCTCAGAGAAAGTGACCTTCGGCGGCCGAGACGAGACGAGACGGGCCGAACAGAGAAGCTTCTGTTCAAGAGCTTTTCTACTTCAGTCTCTACGATCATTCACATTTTCAGTCGCTTTATGCAGAAAAGTTTCTAAAAACAAAAGAAGAGGAAAAGAAAGACAGAAGGAACTGAATTTAAATCCACAAAGAAATATTGAGAACAAACACTAGGAATACTAATTATGACTCTGCATTGCTTGTATGTGTCCTGCAGAATCAGCTGCAAAACCAATATTTTTGCTTTAAAAGTCTTACTGATCGACTGACAGTTTCCAGATCGAGGAACGCAGTCCTGACAAGAGCAGAACGGGCGCAGACGAGCTTTTATTGGGTGTTAATGCCAGAAAACTGACTAGCACAAACCTTAGAAAATACTTCATTTAAATCCTTTCCTCACATAAATGTTGCATTCAAAATGCAAGAAGCTCAGCTGTAGAAATAACTGTGTCCACACCTTTTCATCTTCTTTAGTCAGTTATAAATCTGGCCTTTTCTATGATTTAGTCATGCTATAAAAGCACACACATATTAAAACTGAAAACTTTCCGACAGACAGAGAGAACGACGGAGAGAAAAAGACAGAGAGAGAGAGAGAGAAACAGACAGAGAGAGAGAGAGAGAAATAGAGAGAGAGAGAGATTTGGGCCTCAGCTGGTCTGGAAGATTCTGATCAATGACAGTGAAGTGAGTTCATGACCTGAAACACACACACACACACACACACTATTAATATACAGCACACATCTCTCTCGTGCCGCACACTCAACACACTCGGGTTCTAGTTCTTTATTTGATAGAAGAGTGAACGCATCTGAATCCCCAGCATGACCTGGGTCAGTGTTGCAGTGAGAGACAGACGGACGCTCTCTCGCTGATCTTATCAGACTGTACTGGATTACAGCACGACCCTCATCAATGATTCAGGCCTTCATTCTCCGTTCAGAGCAGTGCTTTACTGACACACACACACACACACACACACACACACACACGCCGACATCAACTCTCGCTCAATTCAGTCGTCTTCAGCAGTTCACGTGACAAATGAGTGTGAACAAACAAATGCTGTTTGCAAAAAAAACATTCTTCCGCAGTATTTTTCTCGTTTTCCAGTAAAAGCATCTAAACATCCAGATATTAAGTCTTGCCTTCTTTAAAATAGATTGTTTCTACAAAGGGTTAGTTCACTCAATAATCAAAATTATGTCATTAATGACTCACCCTCATGTCGTTCCAAACCCGTGAGAGCTCCGTTTATCTTCTGAACACAGTTTAAGATATTTTAGGTTTAGTCCGAGAGCTCTCAGTGCCTCCATTGAAGCTGTGTGTACGGTCTACTGTCCATGTCCAGAAAGATAAGAAAAACATCATCAAAGTAGTCCATGTGACATCAGAGGGTCAGTTAGAATATTCTGAAGCATCGAAAATACATTTTGGTCCAAAAATAGCAAAAACTACGACTTTATTCAGCATTGTCTTCTCTTCCGTGTCTGTTGTGAGAGAGAGTTAAAAACAAAGCAGTTTGTGATATCCGGTTCATGAACGAATCACTCGATGATGTCACATGGACTACTTTGATGATGTTTTTCTTCTCTTTCTGGACATGGACAGTAGACCGTACACACAGCTTCAATGGAGGGACTGAGAGCTCTCGGACTAAATCTAAAATATCTTAAACTGTGTTCAGAAGATGAACGGAGGTCTCACGGGTTTGGAACGACATAATTTAGATTATTGGGTGATTTAACCCTTTAAAACATGAATAATATCTGTCAACGAGTTCAGAAAAATCAGCTTGTTTCCCTTTGAATTCACTTGAACTGTCTGACTCCACTGGCACAGTATTTGTTCTCATTTGAATCATAAACTCACTTCATTTAGATACCTTTTTTCATCATGTTGTCTGTCATTTTACATCTGAAGTAAATGCATCGTCATTTAAGAATCTTTAGACATCTGTACTAGAAAAACAAGACTAACATAAAGAGTGAGAGCATCACGTTTGTGAAGAGCCACAGGTCGGAGATTCCTGTCACGTTTGCAGCTGAACTGAGATGATGAGATGCTTTATGATGAAGCGTCTGTGTGCTAACAGCAGGTCAAAGGTCACAGGCACGTGCTCGCAATGGTCAAATCAACTGAAAGAACTGCGGAAGAGCCCAAAGGTCACACGCACACATGAACTTTAGAGGAGAAGAGGAGGCTGATGAGGATGAAGCTGGAGTGTTTATCGATCGCTTGGCTCATATAACCGAACACGAGCGGTGTTTCTGTCCGTCCGTTCCTCCATCTCAACACTTCTCCACAAACACAAAGCTCTGCATCTGCTCAGAAAATGGAGTCACTGCCACATATGAACGTGTTCACGAGTCCCTGGACATCAGCGGAGATACAGACACACACTTTCAACAGCCTCAGGTCAACAAACTAATACATATTCATTTATTCTTATAGCCAACCATTAAAATCATCATCTGTTGAAATGATAATCAATTATTTTAGGTGCACAAAGAAATATTCAACCACACCCAAGAAGTGACCAACATTTGATCTCAAACTAGTTCACCTTCCAAGTTAGGGCTTGAATTTGCTTTATCTGCAACCACAGTCATGTTAGATTAGGATTCTCATTATAAGTGAGCAAAGCTCTGGATAAACAGAATCACATCTAACTGCAGTCGTCTGGTGTGTTTTTGTGTGTTCCTCCAGAAGAATGAGAGACGCAGAACACACAGACTACATTCATGTGTTTGAACACACACACACACACACACACACACACACACACACACTCTCTCTCTCTCTCTCTCACACACACACACACACACTTCCCATCTCAACACTGCTCACACTCACATTTATATCTAACACTCAAATTTGATTAAGCAGTGGAAAAATGTAATTATTATTGTCCAGGTCTATAAAGTCAGATATAAATCTATGTTCATAAATATAGTAATGATAAATAAATGATAAATGATTTAAACGTTTCTATCAATCAATACTTTGTAAATGTATCATATTCTTGTTACAAATTATGTCCAAAATTATTCTCTGCAAGAGTGGAAGAATTCAGACCATGTGACTGATAAGATAACGTCTGAATCATGAATTAGGAGAAATATACAACACCTCGAGCAAAGACAATATGTAATTGGTTAAGACACCATTTGCGAGTCTCATAAAGGGGATATTTTGAGAAAATCCCAGGTATTTTGAGCGGGAGGGTTACACAGTCTCCTTTTATAACCTCTAGTCTAGTACTTTGATATTTACAGCTAACCCAAACTAAATGTTATTGTGCATCATCTTTATCAGAGCTCATGAATGCTGTAGTTTACTAATGCTGTGTGCTATTACAGAATAATTACTGAAGATCTCAAACTGCTAACAGTGGCACTACAGAACCTAAAAAAACAACATCAACCAGTCTTCATGTACCTGCCATTAAACACGTGCAGAAAAGCTAAATAAAGGAGTGGACAACGTGAAACGTCACAATGCATTTAATGCAGCTTCATGCAGCGTAAAGCGAGCACATGCTAGATACCAAACCAAGCAGAGCAGAATACAGATCTCCCGCACGCACAGCACTTAAGCCAAGACATAAAACTCTTACATATCGTTTCACCATAAAAATAGCATTAAGATTTATGCATATAATTGATAAAAAATGTAAAAATGGAGGTTAATGTTGAAATAAAAATGGAGGTAATGCGCTCTGAAGTCTCTTCTGGTCCTGAGGTCACTGAGGTTTCTGATGAGGTCATGAAGACATGTACAAAACAGACTAAACACTACAACACTGAAGACGACGTTAAAGTCCCGGCGTCACACGCAGGACTGGATTTGTCTTTAGTGTGAGTCGCTCGATGAGGTTTGTGTGTTTATGAGGTTTTCTGGGTTGAAGAGGCGTCGCGACCCACCAGACACGCTAGTGAGAGAAAGTGTGTGTGTGCGCATGCGATTGCATGAGTAAGTGTGTTTGTGTGTGTGTACGTGTAAGTACTGTGTATATATGTGTGTGTGTGTGTGTGTGTGTGTGTGATTGCATGTTTATGTGCATGTCATTTTCTTTGTGTGTGTGTGTGTGTGTGTTAAAGCTCCTGGGATTCAGTCTGATTGTTTCTCCTCTCCTCACTCGTCTCTAGGAGGCGGAGCCGGGTGTGCTGGCCCCGCCCTGCTGCAGCTGATTGGTGGGTGGTTTGGGGGGCGTGTGGTGCTGCAGGGCGTGTCTCTCCAGCAGTGTGCGGTGGGTGAAGGCGCGGTGACACACGCTGCAGGTGAAGGTGCGCTCCACCCGGTGTGTGCGCATGTGAACGTTCAGAGAGCTCTTCTGCGTGAAGCGCTTGCTGCAGACGGAGCACTGGAACGCACGCACACCCGTGTGCACCACCATGTGCTTCAGCAGATAGTCACGCAGAGAGAACGAGCGCCAGCAGATGCTGCACTGATGCGGCTTCTGACCTGCACACACACACACACACACACACACGTTCAGTGTTCATACACAGGCAGATTTAACACACTGCAGAAGTGAAGCACAAGGGCACTGGTTTAGTAACGCTGCCGGTTCAGAGAGCAGCAGATTAAATCTGATTCATAATCAATTCAGCGGTTCTCTGGAGTGTGTGTGTGTGTGTGTGTGTGTGTGTGTGTGACCTGTGCTACACCTGAACTACTCTGGTGTCGGGGTCACTGGGGGCGTACCGGAGTGGATGAACATGTGCTTGCTGTAGTTCTTGCGGGAGCGCAGTGACTTTCCGCAGTGACTGCAGTCGAAGGACGTCTCGGAGCCCTGTGGGGTGAAGCTCGGCCCCGCGAGGCATGCTGGGGTGGAGGGGGGCGGGGCCGGGGTCAGGGAGGCAGGGGGCGGAGCCTGCTGGCACTCAGCCAGGTTGTCGATCACCATGGGTCCGCCCACAAAGAAGGAGGGCTGCTGTGATTCGCTGGCAGGGAACTGGAAAAGCATCTGAGGACACAGACAGACAGACAGATGTTAACAGATGGCAGTGTCACGCTCCTCCTGACTGTGACGAGGTGCGTCAGACCTGACTGTTGAGGTTCTGGGAGCCCGGCGCTGGAGGAGAGAGGGGCTTGTTACCCCGACCGCGAGGGTTTGAGCCCAGAGATGCCTGCGGATCCGCCTGAGACCAGAAACCGCTCGAGAACACGGCCGAGTCCTCGTAGAACCCCCCTGAAACACACACACACACACACACAGGTTTCACAGCTGTCTGCTTCGAGATGGGGCACACGGTCTGCAGGACGCAGCGAACAGAGCGCCCTCTACTGACAGTCCAGCAGAACTACATCACATTACACACTCACGCCTCTCTCTGAAGAAAAGAGATCTCTGAGCTGATTAGGAGGAGTGTCAAATACTAAAAAGAAAATGTATTTTATGGCCGTAAACATATTACTTTATTTGCTATTTGAGGAATTCTAATGTACGTCCAACAAAACCTTTTCTAGAGATTAAGAAGGGCAAAATATCACATTTGATGTAAAAGTTTTAGGTTAACATTGCTGTACACCAAATTTAATAAAAACTATAAGCTTTTCTTGACAAAAAACAAGCTAAAATGTGCATCTCTTACAGTAATGTTGTGCCCATTAACATCAGTACACACAATAAGTAACATGAGCAAACAACGAACACTAAAAATTGAGTGTACAAATCACTGAACACTGATCTACTGAGATAATACACCTTAGCCACCTCTTTTTCTAGGTTCGCGCTGATGCAAAGAATTATGGGTTATTTGTAGCATCAGATTCACCTCAGGATTCCTCCATATCCTGTGAAAGTCTCTTCTGAGAG
>NC_039243.1:4460698-4468198 GCF_003368295.1 Carassius auratus
CTTGAACATCAGTCAGAGGCCCGTCAAAATAAAAGCCTTGAACATCAGACAGAGGCCCGTCAAAATAAAAGCATTGAGCATCAGACAGCGAACCGTCAAAATAAAAGCCTTGAACATCAGACAGAGGCCCGTCAAAATAAAAGCCTTGAACTTCAGACAGTAGCCCGTCAACATCAAAGCCTTGCACATCAAACAGCGGCCCGTCAAAATAAAAGCCTTGAACATCTGACATGGCCCTTCAGAATAAAAGCCTTGAACATCAGACATTGGCCCGTCAAAATAACAGCCTTGAACATCAGACAGAGGCCCATCAAAATAAAAGCCTTGAACATCAGACATCTGCCCGTCAAAATAAAAGCCTTGAACATCTGACATGGCCCATCAAAATAAAAGCCTTGAACATCAGACAGCGGGCCGTCAAAATAAAAGTCTTGAACATCAGTCAGAGGCCCGTCAAAATAAAAGCCTTGAACATCAGACAGAGGCCCGTCAAAATAAAAGCCTTGAGCATCAGACAGCAGTCCATCAAAATAAAAGCCTTGAACATCAGACAGTGGCCCATCAAAATAAAAGCCTTGAGTCTCAGACAGCGGGCCATCAAAATAAAAGTCTTGAACATCAGTCAGAGGCCCGTCAAAATAAAAGCCTTGAACATCCGACAGAGGCCCGTCAAAATAAAAGCCTTGAGCCTCAGACAGTGGCCCGTCAACATCAAAGCCTTGCACATCAAACAGCGGCCCATCAAAATAAAAGCCTTGAACATCTGACACAGCCCTTCAGAATAAAAGCCTTGAACATCAGACAGTTGCCCGTCAAAATAACAGTCTTGAACATCTGACATGGCCCATCAAAATAAAAGCCTTGAACATCAGACAGCGGGCCGTCAAAATAAAAGTCTTGAACATCTGACACGGCCCATCAAAATAACAGCCTTGAACATCAAACAGAGGCCCATCAAAATAAAAGCCTGAACATCAGAGAGAGGCCCATCAAAATAAAAGCCTTGAACATCAGGCAGTGGCCCGTCAAAATAAAAGCCTTGAGCCTCAGACAGCGGCCGGTCAAAAAAAAAGCACTGAACATCAGACAGAGGCCAGTCAAAATAAAAGCCTTGAGCCTCAGACAGCGGCCCGTCAAAATAAAAGCCTTGAGCATAAGACAGCGGCCCGTCAAAATAAAAGCCTTGAGCCTCAGACAGTGGCCCATCAAAATAAAAGCCTTGAGCTTCAGACAGCGGCCCATCAAAATAAAAGCCTTGAGCCTCAGACAGCGGCCCGTCAAAATAAAAGCCTTGCACATCAGACAGTGGCCCATCAACATAACCCACAATGTCTCGAAAAACATTGTGATATTTTCCGATTTGTTTTGCTTATTATAACATATTTTTCCCCCCACATAGATATTTTTTTAAGGAAACCATTTGTAAATGCTAGCAAAAACATAAATTATCATAAAAATATACAGCTGTTTTTAATCAGTTTTTAATCAGTCGTTGACCAGCAGGGACTAACACCTGAAACTAACCAGCTAAACCCAGATTCTCCAGGAGATTACATCACAATACAAACCAGACTGGAGCAAAAATGTCATTTTATAGCATCTAGTACTTTGATATTGACAGTTAAATCTAAAAAAACAATTATTCTGCATTAGTCAAGTCAAGTCACCTTTATTTATATAGCGCTTTAAACAAAATGCATTGCGTCAAAGCAACTGAACAACATTCATTAGGAAAACAGTGTCAATAACGCAAAATGACAGTTAAAGGCAGTTCACCATTGAATTCAGTGATGTCATCTCTGTTCAGTTTAAATAGTGTCTGTGCATTTATTTGCAATCAAGTCAAAGATATCGCTGTAGATGAAGTGACCACAACTAAGCAAGCCAGAGGCGACAGCGGCAAGGAACCGAAACTCCATCGGTGACAGAATGGAGAAAACAACCTTGGGAGAAATCAGGCTCAGTTGGGGGTCAGTTCTCCTCTGACCAGACGAAACCAGTAGTTTAATTCCAGACTGCAAGCAAAGTCAGAAGAATCATCTGTTTCCTGTGGTCTTGTCCTGGTGGTTGTCTGAGACAAGGTCTTTACAGGGGATCTGTATCTGGGGCTCTAGTTGTCCTGGTCTCCACTGTCTTTCAGGGATGTAGAGGTCCTTTCTAGGTGCTGATCCACCATCTGGTCTGGATACGTAGCAACTACATCGGGTGTTATGGGAAATGTTCCCGGTTCCGGTTTACCTAATTAATGGAGCGTAAAAATCCTTTAACGGATTTGGATATTAAAAGCATATTAGTATGTTATGTGTAAGCCAGTTTAAAGAGATGGGTCTTTAATCTAGATTTAAACTGCAAGAGTGTCTCTGCCTCCCGAACAATGTTAGGTAGGTTATTCCAGAGTTTATGCGCCAAATAGGAAAAGGATCTGCCGCCCTCAGTTGATTTTGATATTCTAGGTATTATCAAATTGCCTGAGTTTTGAGAACGTAGCGGACGTAGAGGATTATAACGTAAAAGGAGCTCATTCAGAACAACTACCCAATAAAGCATTACAATAATCTAACCTTGAGGTCATAAATGCATGGATTAACATTTCTGCATTTGACATTGGAAGCATGGGCCGTAATTTAGATATATTTTTCATATGGAAAAATTCAGTTTTACAAATACTAGAAATGTGGCTTTCTAAGGAAAGATTGCGATCAAATAGCACACCTAGGTTCCTAACTGATGACGAAGAATTGACAGAGAGAACCATCAAGTCTTAGACAGTGTTCTAGGTTATTACAAGCAGGGTTTTTAGGTCCTATAATTAACACCTCTGTTTTTTCAGAATTTAGCAGTAAGAAATTACTTGTCATCCAATTTTTTATATCGACTATGCATTCCATTAGTTTTTCAAATTGGTGTGTTTCCCCGGACTGCAAAGAAATATAGAGCTGAGTATCATCAGCATAACAGTGAAAGCTAACACCATGTTTCCTGATGATATCTCCCAAGGGTAACATATACAGCGTGAAGAGTAGAGGCCCTAGTACTGAGCCTTGAGGTACTCCATACTGCACTTGTGATCGATATGATACATTTTCATTCACTGCTACGAAGTGATGGCGGTCATATAAGTACGATTTAAACCATGCTAATGCACTTCCACTGATGCCAACAAAGTGTTAAAGTCTATGCAAAAGAATGTCGTGGTCAATTGTGTCAAACGCAGCACTAAGATCCAATAAAACTAATAGAGAGATACACCCACGATCAGATGATAAGAGAAGATCATTTGTAACTCTAAGGAGAGCAGTCTCAGTACTATGATACGGTCTAAATCCTGACTGGAAATCCTCACATATACCATTTTTCTCTAAGAAGGAATATAATTGTGAGGATACCACCTTTTCTAGTATCTTGGACAGAAAAGGGAGATTCGAGATTGGTCCATAATTAACTAGTTCTTTGAGGTCAAGTTGTGGTTGTGGAGAGGCTTAATAACAGCCAGTTTGAAGGTTTTGGGGACATATCCTAATGACCAGTGTTGGGCAGTAGCGTCGCTACAAGCAGCGAAGCTACTAGTTTAACTACATTTCTCAGTAGCTTGGTCGTAGCTTTGCTACTTTCTGAATCAAATAGCTTTTCAGTAGCGAAGCTCTTTTTTTTTACCAAGTAGTGCGGTAACTTCCACACAAGCTACATTTTCGCAAGCATTTCTGAAGCTCAAACTCAAATCGGGAAATACAACTGCTAAGATCGCTGATCCTGGATCAGTAGTGACGCGATGGTGCTACTTCATCTTGTTCGTGTTTACGGTGGATAGGAACCAACCATCTTTATGATGCATTACCGCCACCTTCTGCACTGGATGGTACCACTCCTTGGTCAGTCACGCAAAAAATTATTTGATGAAATGATGGCATAGGATGAGGTCGGAGAACAGTTAATCCCGAGGAGTGAGTCGGCGTGGCCATACCTAGACAAGTACATGACACTGACTGGGATAACAGAGAGAAAATATGTTTTCAGATGCTGCTTGTAAAAATTATCAGGGTCCCCCTTACGAAAGGAAAATATATTTACCAATATATTTCTTAAAATATATTGTGATATATTGTAATACATTATTTTCCTTTTAATTTCTAATATTTTATATATTTGAATACATTTAATAATATATTGATGACACATATATTATATAATATATTGCAAAATATACAAATGATTGCCGCTTTCAATATATTGCAATATATTGGAAAAAATAAATATATATAAGAATATATGCCTAATATATTACATGATATTTTCCAATATACTGCAATATATTTTTTTTTTCATAAGGGCCAGCCTGGCCATTTTTTTGTACTGTTTGGAGGTCTTGCATTTTGTTCTGCAAAAGCCTACAGTATATTAAGCATGCCCATGCAACAGGTGCATACACTTGTGCGCACATTGTTAATTACATGTATTTTGATTGTTTTTGTTGCCAAATTGGTAAGGAACACAAAAAACTATTAAACTAAACAATTACACCTGCCTATCTGTTTGTACTGATAGTTTTAAGCACTGAGATAGCATTGACTTGTAATAAATCGTGTTCAACATAAAAATTTAATTTTAAAAGTAGCTTAAATTTCCCAGGGGTAGTGAATTTCACAGTGTAGTGAAGCTTCATTTACTGTATTCATTTACTGTAGAGTAACTTGTAGCTTACCTCACTACATTTTCCAAGTAGCTTGCCCAACACTGCAAATGACAATGAGGAATTAATAATAGTCAGAAGAGGATCTATGGCTTCTGGAAGCACCTCTTTTAGGAGCTTAGATGGTATAGGGTCTAACATACATGTTGTTGGTTTAGATGATTTAACAAGTTTATACAATTCTTCCTCTCCTATAGTAGAGAATGAGTGGAACTGTTCCTCAGGGGGTCTATAGTGCACTGTCTGATGTGATACTGTAGGTGACGGCTGAATGGTTGCAATTTTATCTCTAATAGTATCGATTTTAGAAGTAAAGTAGTTCATAAAGTCATTACTGCTGTGATGTTGGGAAATGTCAACACTTGTTGAGGCTTTATTTTTCGTTAATTTAGCCACTGTATTGAATAAATACCTGGGGTTATGTTTGTTTTCTTCTAAAAGAGAAGAAAAGTAATCAGATCTAGCAGTTTTTAATGCTTTTCTATAGGATATGCTACTTTCCCGCCAAGCAATACGAAATACCTCTAGTTTTGTTTACCTCCAGCTGTGCTCCATTTTTCGGGCTGCTCTCTTTAGGGTGCGAGTATGCTCATTATACCATGGTGTCAAACTGTTTTCCTTAACCTTCCTTAAGCGTAAAGGAGCAACTGTATTTAAAGTGCTAGAAAAGAGAGAGTCCATAGTTTCTGTTACATCATCAAGTTGTTCTGAGGTTTTGGATATGCTAAGGAATCCGGATACAACAGGAAGATAACTTAAAAAGCAGTCTTTTGTGGTAGAAGTGATGGTTCTTCGATACTTGTAACAAGAAGTAGAATTTACAATTTTGGCTATATGAAGTTTACACAGAACTAAATAATGATCTGAGATATCATCACTTGGCTGAATAATTTCAACACTATCAACATCAATTCCATGTGACAGTATTAAATCTAGAGTATGATTTCGACAATGAGTAGGTCCTGAAACGTGTTGTCTAACACCAATAGAGTTCAGAATGTCTATAAATGCTGATCCCAATGCATCTTTTTCATTATCGACATGGATATTAAAATCACCAACTATTAAGACTTTATCTGCAGCCAGAACTAACTCGGATGTGAAATCACCAAACTCTTTAATAAAGTCTGTATGGTGCCCTGGTGGCCTGTATACAGTAGCCAGTACAAACATAACAGGGGATTTATCATTAACATTTGTTTCTCTGGATAATGTTATATGAAGCACCATTACTTAAAACGAGTTATACTTGAATCCTGCCCTCTGAGAAATCCTGAAAACGTTGTTATAAATTGAAGCAACTCCTCCCCCTTTGCCTTTTAAACGCGGCTCATGTTTATAACAGTAATCTTGGGGGGTGGACTCATTTAAAATAATGTAATCATCAGGTTTTAGCCAAGTTTCTGTCAAACAGAGCACATCTAGATTATTATCAGTTATCATATTATTTACAAATAGTGTTTTCGTAGAAATGGATCTGATATTCAATAAGCCAATCTTTATCATTTGTTTATCCATATTGCATTTGTTTTTTATTTGTTGAACCTCAATTAAATTGTTAACCTTAACTTGGTTTGGACGTTTTTTGTATTTTCTAGTTTGGGGAACAGACACACTCTCTATAGTGTGATATCTAGGTGAAAGAGTCTCTATGTGCTGAGAATTAACTGACCTCTGTGACGGGAGGCAGCTAGCAGACGGTCGGTTTAGCCAGTCTGTCTGCTTCCTGACCTGGGCCCCAGTTAGTCAAGTATAAACACTAAGACTATTTACATAGTCTTAGGCATTATTTCTGCCATACAAAAATGAAATTAGTCTTTACCAAAGTGGCCAACAATTGTTACGTGTGTGTCAATCAAACACAATTGAATCTTTATAAGTAGCAACACTAAAGGCTTCTTTGTTAGATGTGAACCAGATGGACATCTTTTTTTCTGCATCCTCATATTTATGTTTATTGTACAAACAGTAACGCAGTCACTCAGAACAAACTGATTATTACAAAAGTTTATGTATATCATTTAAAAACAGAACAAAAGACAAACAGAAGACACTAAACGGTAGATTTTATGAACAGGGAGAAGTGTAAGGCTAGTTAGTGTCGAGAGACGTGTTTAAAAGTGCAACAGAAGTAGATGGAAACACACTCCCACAGCAACAGATGAGAGGAGCGGGCGAGGGTCTCCACAGAGTTTGTTCCAGCGGCATCACGCCTGCGTCTCTAGCTCCACCAAATACAGTCCTGCGTCGTTACGGTGTCCACGAAAGCCACGCAGAGGCCTGCGCTCCGGAGAACGAGCGTACACGACCTGCTGAGCCTGACACAACTTCTGAATGAGGAAACGCTTATCACGACCCTCCTGTGTGGACACACACACACACACAGAGACAGAGACAGAGGGACACACACACACACACACACACACACACACACACACAGAGACAGAGACAGAGGGACACACACACACACACACAGAGACAGACACACACACACACACACACCAATGGGAATATGATCAGTGTCTTCAGGAAAACATTAGTGCATAACAACTGAACTAACAGACAAGTTTTGTCATGTATTCACCAGAAAACAAAATCGAAGCAGTCATGAAACCCAGTTGTGCAAATATAACGTAAACGCAAAAGCTTTGGAGTTTACTTCCTTAAACAAGTGTGCTTGATTAAACAAAGCTTTGGAGAGGTTCAGCTCTGCTTCCTGTTTGAAGTCTTTAAACTTACTGAAACGCTACAGAAAATGTCTTGGAAAATCCTAATCTTTCAATAGGACGAGATCAATTAGTTCATGAAATAGG